>NC_052150.1:136755889-136982953 GCF_902713615.1 Scyliorhinus canicula
TCAATGTGAAGATGGGATTTCATTTCCACAAGGACTGTGTGGTGGTCACTCCTACCAATACTTTCATGGACAGATGCATCTGCAACAGGAAGATTGAGGAGGATGAGTATTGTTTTTCCCTCTTGTTAGTTCCCTCACCACCTGTCACATACGCAGTGTAGCAACTATGCCCTTTGGGACCCAGCCACCTCAGTCTGTGGCGGTTCTACTGAGCCACTCTTGGTGACATTGAAGTCCTCCACCCAGAGTACTTTTTGTACCCTTGCCACCCTGAGTGCTTCCTCCCAATGTTGTTGAACATGAAAGAGGTATTGAACAAGTCAGCTTAGGGGAGACATGGTAATCAGCATGAGGTTTCCTTGCCCATGTTTGACCTGAAGCCATGAGACTTCATGGGGTCCAGAGTCGATGTTGAGGATTCCCATGGCAACTCCTTCCTGATTGTATCACACTGTGCTGCCACCACCAGCTGGGTCTGTCTGCCTGTGCATAATCAGGGATAGTGCATAATTAGGAATGGTCATGGTTGTGTCTGGGATATTATCCATATGATTCGGTGGGTCTGACTATGTCAAGCAGTTGCTTGTCTGTGAGACAGCTTTCTCAATTTTGGCACAAGCTGCCTGATGTTAGTAGGAGGAATCTGCAGGGTTGAGTTTGCCATTGTCCTTTCCAATGCCTTAGTTGACGTCTGGTTTCATTCCTTATTGACTTTCGAGCAGTTCAATACAACTGAGGGACTTTATGGGCCATTTCAGAGGGCAGTTAGAGTCAACCACATTGCTGTGTGTTGTTCTGGAAACACATGTCGGCCAGACCAGGGAGTATGGTTCATTTCCAGAAAACCAGATGGGATTTTATAACAATTGACAATGGATTCAGGGTAACTAGACTTTTAGTTCCAGATTTTATGAAGTCAATTCAACCATCTGACATGGTGGGATATAAAAGTCCTCGAACAGGCGCCGGAATGTGACGATTAGGGGCTTTTCACAGTAACTTCATTTGAAGCCGACTTGTAACAATAAGCAATTTCATTTCATTTTTTTCATTTCAAAGGATTACTCTGAGTCAATGAATTACGAGCCCAGTGATAATCATCAACCCCCTCCCCCCTGCGTACACAATCCTTTTTTCTTTAACAGCATAATAATAATCGCTTATTGTCACAAGTAGGCTTCAATTAAGTTAATGTGAAAAGCCCCTCGTTGCCACATTCCAACGACTGCTCGGGGAGGCTGGTACAGGAATTGAACCCGCGCTGCTGGCCTTGTTCTGCATTCCAAGCCAGCTGTTTCGCCCACTGTTCTAAACCAGTCCCTACTTGAGTTTTAAGGAACATTTTTTGCTATTTGTGAAAAGAGCAAACATAAAAAGTCAGTTATTAAACAATAGATTTGTCTAGATAATTGGTCAATCTTATGAACCCATCCTTTCAGCAATTGAATCTTTTAAAAATATAGGACATGTTGACAAATTGAATGTAAAACTGTTTTGATACAGAATATTTATCTAACATGTACATAAATGATTGCCGTGAATTAACCTATACGCTATAATTTGTATTACGATAATAAACATAACCTTATCCAATGTATTGCACATCACTACCTAATGTTTTTGCAAAATTGCACCTAGTCATATCACAATTCGAGTTAAATAATTGGTAGTTGTATTAAATCTGATATCATTTTCACAAATCATAATATTCCTGGAACCACACTTAGTGCAAATTTTATAGAATTTACAGTGCAGAAGGAGGACATTCGGCCCATCAAGTCTGCACCGGCTCTTTGAAAGAGCATCCTACTCAAGCCCACATCTCCACCCTATCCCCATAACCCAGTAACCCCACCCAACACTAAGGGCAATTTTGAACACGAAGGGCAATTTATCATGGCCAATCCACCTAACCTGCACATCTTTGGACTGTGGGAGGAAACCGGTGCACCCGGAGGAAACCCACGCACACACGGGGAGAACGTGCAGACTCCACACAGACAGTGAACCAAGCCGGGAATCGAACCTGGGACCCTAGAGCTGTGAAGCAATTGTGCTAACCACCATGCTACCGTGCTGCCCCGACTAAATATATCAAAGCATTTGTTTTTTGAATTCACTTCAAAGTATAAAAAAGCAGACAATACTTCAATTTAGTTAAAAAGCATTGCTGAAAGAAGTGATATGCTGTCAAGCTTTATAGTCTTGCTCCATCAGGATAATTTGCAAGAATATCAATAGTAAAGGGCATCATAATTTATGCTGCATGAGGAGATTATTAAAATTAGAAGAGAGTGCTAATTAATTGGCAAGTGGACTCTGATTGATAGAGGTATTGCCATGGAGAATGCACCAAAGAATCGTTAACTGCCAAGCTTTCAATTCAAACTCAAACCAGGTAGGTCAACTCTGATTGGTCAGGGCATTGGCATGGGGAATGAACCAAGGAATGGCTGCCCACAAGCTTTAGTTGAAAAAGGTGCAATGGGGCGGCACGGTGGCGCAATGGGTTAGCCCTGATGCCTCACGGCGCTGAGGTCCCAGGTTCGATCCCAGCTCTGGGTCACTGTCCGTATAGGGTTTGCAGATTCTCCCCGTGTTTGCGTGGGTTTCGCCCCCACAACCCAAAGATGTGCAGGGTAGGTAGATTGGCCATGCTAAATTGTCCCTTAATTGGATAAAATCAATTGGGTACTCTAAATTTATATAAAAAAAGAAAAAGGTACAATGTGTGGACATGCTCCTTTGTCTGAAAAGGACACGTCCCTGTGTGTGAATATACGTCGCTTCTAGCACGCGCAAGGGAGCCACACTGTGAACCTGACTGATGATCTTAAATTGGTTTTCAGTGCAATTCTTAGCACAATCAGGGTTGTTCAGCAAGTGGAACCACATCTGATGTTGGAAACCATGGGCGGGATTTCCTGACTGTTCCAACCAATGGGATTGTCTGGTCCTGCCAACGGTGAGCTCCCGCCACAGGTTTCCTGGTGGGAAGGGATATGAACAACAGGGAACTCTGGCGGGACTAGAAGATCACATAGTCGACCAATGGCAGAGCAGGGATGGAAAATCCCACCCCATGTTTTGAGATTTGCAAGCACGGGCTGGGTACAGACCTCTCCCACAACTTCCGCTGCCATATTACCAGTCATCCTGACTCTTTAGTCAATTTCAATCTTTCATTAATCTGGGTATTTTCAACGGCAGTTTGTGCTTTTGAAATCTGTTTGCAGAGAGTTTGTAAAGAAACAACCACAGCAATTTTTCTTGTGTGGTTAAAATGTTGAGGTTTTGCAAATTTCTGCAATAATTGCAGAACCACAAAATATTTTGACAATGCGGGCAACCATATTTGTTGTTCAAAACGGGTGAGCCTTTGAATGAAAGGGAACTGTCACTCAATATCCTTGAATTATTAGCTAGTGCATGTCATTTTGCAGACTAAATTGGATAGCTTTGAAAATTGGGCACCGGGATTGAAGTGTGCAATTACTCCATGTAGGCATCATGTAAACTTTCTGCGGCTGTTAATTATAATGACTGCTTTTCAGGCCAGCACTTAACATGCAGTATGGCGAATGCCTGCATGTCTCATGGGGCTCAAGTTCGTGCAAGGCTAACACCACCAAAAGCTAACCTGCACTATTTAAAGCTAAACTGCACCTCTTCATGATGAAACACACTCTGACTGAAGCAGAGAGTAGATGTGTTAGAAAAGTGGAAGACCAGAAAGAAGCTACAAAAATGGTGTAGCAACCGTAGAATGGTTCCTGGAAGCCACCATGGCGCTTTGATGAAGCAGGATAGCAGGTCAGGAGAGGTCTTCTTCCTTCAGGAGATCTTCTTCCTTCAGGGGGCCATGAGACATGAACTCAGAAGATATTGGGAATGGGTAACCATAAATGGGCAATGCCAGCAATCTGGCCCTGAGGATCTAGATACAATGCCGACAATGACAAAGGTACATCCATCCCAGTCCTCCTCACTAACGTTTGGGGACTTGTGCCAAAATTTGGAAAGCTATCTCACAGACTAGTCAAGAACCTGCCTGACATAGATACCCCCACCAATGTCCCAGACTCAGCCAACCAGCCCACAGTGCGCCCTCTCCCACCAGCAGGATAGACCGACTAAAGATAGTGGCAATGTTTTCAGTGGACATTCCAAAGTGGTTTACTGCCAATGGAGTACATTTGAGTGTACTCACTGTTGCAGTGTAGGAAAGGCAGCAGTCAAGTTGTCCACGCTAAGTGTCCACAAACAGAAATGTGATTATTACAGAATCACAGATTTTACAGTGCAGAAGGAGGCTATTCAGCACATCGCGTCTGCACCAACCCAGTGAGGCAGCAGTGCTAACCACTGTGCCACCATGCTGCTCAAATACGATAATCTGTTTTTGTCATGTCGATAAGGGATAAATATTGGCCAGGATGGGCATCAGGGTAACGCCTGTGCTCTTTGTGGAAATATTGCACGGCATCTTGTAGATCCACCTGAAGAAGCAGATGGTACTTCAGTTTAACATCTCATCCAAAAGACAGGATCATCTTCTCTTTGTTCTGCACTAAAGCGGCTTTAATATTGGTGCTCAAACCCTGCATTGGCTCTTGAATCCAGAAGCTTATGGGTGCGGTTTAATGGAAAGGTTTCTAAGTGTGGTAGCGAGTGGGAATTGCCGCGGGCTTCCCGACGCTCGACCCGGTGAGGTCGTCACCGGTATCAAATGTTACTTGGTCCACTTAACTAAACGGCAATGATGGGTCCCGCCAGCTGATTCGCCAAGACCGCGCCCACCATCTTCCACCAACAAGGGGTAGTAGCACTTCAACCAATCCCGCAGTAGCACTTCAACCAACTTTCACACAGCTCACAGCTATGCCGCTGAGGAGATCAGCCCACGATTCGGGGATGTTGATCTGGACATGGTCGAGTCCAGACTGGATGCCCCGTTCCCTGCGAGGCCGGGAGGGTCGTTGACAGGGCAGTCAGTGTCACCTGGGAGGATGTGGCAGTGGCTGTCAGCTCGGGAAGCGTCACTAGGCGGACCACCACCCAGTATCATAAGAAGATCAATGACCTCCATCGGGCTGCAAGGGTGGGTTGGCACCGGAATCCTGGCACCGGCCCTGTCCGCCACTCCTGCTCCCCTATGAGCATGTGCCTGGCACTGCCCAATTCCCACCCATGTCCATCAGTGCTGCCCATGCCTGCCCACCCATCCCCCCCTCTATGATGAACAATGCGTGCAGCTCCCAATGCCCTCTCTGTGCAGGGAATGTTGCCCCACAACACTCTGATGTCCTGCCGAGAAAGGATGGCAAGGTGCAGGACATCAGAGTCCTTACCCTCTTCGAGGAACGACCCCAGGAAGTCGCAGGGGTGGCTGAGGACAGATTGGTCACCGATGGAGAGATTGGCGTACGGCGAGGAGATGAGGATCAACCGGTCCACACCCAGATGACCTGTCACACATCATTTGGTAATGCCATACAGAGTGATCCATCCCTCCCACTAACCACATGTCCATTTACCCGGAGCATCTCCATCTGACGGTGCCAGCCCAATCGGGGGAGTTCCCCTCCACGCCGCCTCCCAAGAGAACACCTCGGAGTAGAGCTCCGAGAAGACCACTATATTCGTGGCACAGCTGTCGTCCCCATCCTCCACCAGCACAGAGACACACATCTTGGTGGGTGACATTAGTGATCAGGCTTCTGGGGCACATTCTGGCGGAGGCAGGAACACCCAGGCGAGGCAGCAGTCAGAGGTCTTCTGGATCCCAGGACCCAGCTGGGTCCCAGGCACATGCTGAGCCTCTGGACCAGGTTTACCCAGAGCTCATGCACTCAATAGGGTGCAACTGTGATATTCGTCCATAGCCGATTCGAGGAGTCCCAGAGGCTACGGGCACAGAAGATAGTGCTGGCAATGCATGGCACCGAAGCCAACACTGCTTGGGTGGTGGCCGCAGTGAAGAGCCTGGTGCATAACATCAACAGCATGAGTGGTGGCATCCAAGGCATGGCTCAGTCAGTGACGGCCATGGCTGCGGACCTTAGCAGCATGTCTGATTCGCTGGGGAGCATGTCCCAGTCTCAGGTGGGCATTGCTGAGGCACTCCAGAGCACTCTCAATGATGGCAAGATCCCGATCACGACATCTCACAATGTTCGGATGAATCTGGCAAAACGTCTCAAGTGTCACGAATCTTGCAAAATTCAATGGCCTCGTTGTGTCACCAAGTCAGGTATAACAAGCCCAATAAATTGCGCCCAGTATCTGCAAACAGCTGACACACTGGATATAGCAAAAGCTATTGACCCTGAAAGCTTCCCAACTGCAATACTGAAGACTTGTATTCCAGAACCAACTAAACCTGAGGGCAATGGGACGGGGCAGAGCTGGGGGTGGGGGGTGGAGAGAAATGCTCCACTTGTTGGGAGTTATACCTCACATAAGATGGTTGTTGTTGCTTGAAGTCCATCCTCTCAATCCCAGGAGACTGCTGGGAGCTCAGGAGTTACATAGGGTAGTGTCCTAAGCCTAACCATCCTCATCTGCTTCATGGATGACCTTCTCTCCTCCATAAGATCAAAAGTAGGTATATTAACAGGTGACTATACAGTGTTTAGTTACATACACAACTCCTTAGATAATGAAGCAACCTGTGCCATGTACACTAATACCTGAACAACACCCTGGCTTGAGCTGATAATTGGCAAGTAACATGCATACCAAACAAATACCAGACATAAACATCTCCAACAAGGGAACATCTAACCATTGCCCTTTGACATTCAATGGCAATACCATTTCTGAATACCCCACCAGAAACTGAACTGGTCCAGCCATATAAATGCTATGGCTGCAAGGCCAGGTCAGAGGCTGGAGATTCAGTAGATTACCTGCTGATTCTGAAAAAGCCTGTCCACTATCTACAAGGACAGGCCAGGAGCGTAATGGAGTACTCTCCAATTGACAGAAGGTCCAACAACGTTCAAGAAACTCAGTACCATCCAGGACACTTATAGACACCTCATCCATCAGCTTAAACATTCACTCCTTCTATAACCGGAACTACGTGTACCATCTAGAAGGTGCAGCAACTCACCACAGTTCATTCGACAGCACTTTTAAATCCACAAACTTTATCACCTATGATTGGGCAATACTGCATGTTTCTCTTCCCAGCCACACACCATCACAAATACGAATTATATTGTCATTCCTTCCTCGTTGGTGGGACAAAATCCTCGAATGCCCTCACAGACTACACTGTGGGCTGACCTACAATACATGAATAACTGCAGCGGCTCAAGGGCAATTAGGGATAGACACAGATAATATTAATAATCTTTATAAGTGTCACAAGTAGGTTTACATTAACCCTGCAATGAAGTGACTGTGAAAATCCTCCAGTCGCCACACTCCGGCGCCTGTTCGGGTACACTGAGGAAGAATTCAGAATGTCCAAATTACATAACAAGCACGTATTTCTGGGTTTGTGAGAGGAAACCAAAGCACCCGGAGGAAACCCACGCAGACACTGGGAGAACATGCAGATTCCACACAGACGGTGACCCAAGCTGGGAATCGAACCTGGGACCCAACGCGGTGAAGCAACACTGCTAACCACTGTTCTACTATGCTGCCCCATATGCTTGTCTTGCCATCAACTCCTGCATCCCATGAAATAAATAAACATTATGACCTCACATGAGTGGTGTAAAAGTGCTTCCTGTTTATTTCCTTTGTTCCCATTTATTTTACTAGCTTGGTCCGTGGACCTATAATCAGAATGTGCCCTTGAGCAGAAGATTCAAAGTTGAAGCAGCCTGCTTGCCAGGATACTGTGTTCATGGGTTTGTTTTTGGAAAGAAGCCAAACTCTTCCGCAATGAGTGGATCTGAAGAAGCAGGTTTGGAGGGAGTCAGATCGATTGGTTGGCTGACAACCAGTGGGTTGGCCAGGGACAGTGTTCTACCTGACAACAGTCAGTGATGTTTTCTGAGAGAACTGGGCAGAAGCATTTACACCTTGGAAGTTCTCTCTTTCTTTCCTGCTCACTGAAGTGAAAAAACTGCTCTATTGTTCTCAGAGCAGTGAGTGCCCGGCACATTCTTGACTGTGAACTTGGAATAATGCTGAGTCTTCAGAAAAGATAGACAACCTTGCCCAAGAGAATTATCTTAAACCTGTAAGGAGGAAGTATCAAAATGAAAGTTGAACTTCGGAGAGACACTGACAGAAAATCAGCCTAGTGCTTCGGAGAGATACTAATGGGAAATTATCCCACAACAAGACCTTTATCCTTTTATTTTATTAACATTTTCTTTACCTCTCCACTATCTTTTCTCCTCTGTGTTGTTTGAGTATGTGTGTATACATATATATATAGTGATGTCAGAGTGTGGGTGGAGCTGGGCTGTCTGTCTGCTTTACTTTTGTTTTTGAGCTACAGCTACAGTGTGTGTTTAGTTTTGTTTTGAGAGTTGGATAGTTGCAGGCAAAGCAAGCAGCTGTATAATGATCACTCTCTACAAGCTACAGACTGTCTTCAGCTCATCTGAGGATTTCAAAGTAATACCTGTTTCAGTAGAGAATTTAAACCTGCTGACTTTCTTTGAAAAGGGATCAACATATGGACGTTGCTAGGAAAGATTAAGGGTTACTTATAACTGTATTCTTTGGGGGAAGTATTTGAGTTTATAGTTGCTAAGTTGTTTACTGTGGGTTTACAAAATGTTAACTGGATTCATATAATAAACATTATTTTGTTTGAAAAGTACTTTAAATCTCTGTTGCATCACACCTGTAGAGTGGGCCCTTGTGCTCCCCATAACCACAATCTATTAAAAGTCATGGGTCAGGTGAACTCCATGATATACTTTGGTGTTTGCTAAACCCTGGCCCATACCAAGAGTGAGAGAGTTGGGGCAGTTAGGAAGGGGGGTTTGGGAAAGGGGTACTAGATAGTTACATTTTCTGTCCATTTAATTATAATAAAAGGTTTCCTGTGTTAAAGTTACAAACTTGGTGACTGCAGTTTATTGGGCTCAGCCAACGACCTCAGATATTTTAAATAAAATCTAATTATTCTTGTGTTGCGACTCCTGGTAAAGTGGGGCTGAAATTGACTGTGCATTAGCTCAGAGTTTCGTGACAATGGCCAAGGTGAGTGAATGCCATATTGTTACCACTCAATCACTCGTGTCACACATTGCCCCAGTCACCACACCTACTTCACTCTCCTATCACTAATTTCTGTGCACAAATACTCAAATATCACATTTGTGTACTTCACCCTCACACTCTTAACACTGCTGGAAGGCTCACATTTCAATTTCACAGCTGCCACATATTTTTCAATTGCAGCTGGCACATCATCCATTGCTGACATAATTCCTTCTCTTTTGCTGGAAAAGGTAGCCCGTAATAGGAGGCCACAGCAGCTAATCTCTGGGGGTGAGGGAGTGAGAGGATGGCGAATGTGCAGGCAGGGTTGCATGTGGTTAATAAAACAGAGGAGAGGATGTGGGAATGATTAAAATGGTGGCCACTTAAGCTGTGACCAGCAGTGCGGCTGAGATAAATAAGAAACAAAGAACAGTACAGCACAGGAACAGGCCCTTTGGCCCTCCAAGCTTGCACCGATCATGTGTCCTATCTAGACTAACCGCCTGTATCCTTCTATGCCCCATCTCGTCATGTGTCTATCTAGATAGGTTTTAAAGGTCGCTAACGTATCTGCCTCAACCACATCACTTGGCAGTCCATTCCAGGCCACCACCAGCACCCTCTGAGTAAAAAACTTCCCCCGCCATCTCCACTGAAACTGTCCCCCCCATCCTGAACTTGTGCCCCTTATAATTGTCATATCCGCCCTGGGAAAAAGCCTCCAACTGTTCACCCTATCTATACCTCTCATAATTTTATAAACTTCTATCAGGTTGATAAACTTCCTCAGCCTCCGTCTTTCGAGGGAGAACAATCCCAGTTTATTCAATCTCTCCTCATAGCTAATACGCACCAAACCAGGCAACATCCTGGTAAACCTTTTCTGTACTCTCTCCAAAACCTCCATGTTCTTCTGGTAGTGTGGTGACCAGAATTGGACACAGTATTTCAAATGTACCTTACAGACATTCTATATAACTGTAACATACACCATTGAGGATGTTGATCTCTTCCTGTTTAATGCATCTTCTCACATCCCAACTCACCTTCATCCTCCATTCTGTTGTGATGCAGATGATTCAACCATGCAACTCATGCTGGTTCCCATCACCCCCTATCCTGCCCTTGTGCCTTTACACTTTCAGATACCCAAGAACAGCCGTCTGGCAAGCCAAAGTTGTGGGAGGCTCTGTCAAGATAGACAACAGACTGAGGAGCAAAAAAAAAGTCACTTGATCGGACACTTGCACCGATCAACTCAGATACAGGCACGGCATGAACTTTTAACAGGAGCATAGAGGCAGAATCTTCATCTGGTGACTCCCCGGAAATAAGTGGACGATGCCGAGGCCAGCAAGTAAAGGTTCTGAGAGTGCCAGCTTCTCAGGGGACAAGGTTTCAGATCAGTTCTGCTGCAGATGACCCACATGAGGATTTTGTGGGGGTGAGATATTGAAAAAGGCTGCTGAACATGTACAATGAAATGCTTCATGTATTGACAGACATTCCAGGGACCTGCTGTCAGTGTCAACGAGAATGGAGGAATGTGACTCCAGTTTGACTAGATCTTTGTATCAAGCTGAGAGCCCATCCTTTTCAGAAAGGTGTGATGGCAAACTCCACGAGGCCATTTGTGGACCTGATCGTAATGGTGCCTCTGATGTCTGGGTGCTACAGTAGAAGCTCACTGAGGTCAGAAAATCTCAGTTTGGTGTCATGCAAACCCAGCTTGCTGCCACTCAGGCTCAGAGTCCTGATATCATGTCTGCGCGCAGCAGTGTTTCCAGGTATCACAACAATTAATCCTCCAGCAGATCACTCGGACAGCTGAGGCACCCTCCCCTATTCCTGCTGCCCCCACCCTCTCAAACTGGGAGAGTGATGTTCTCTCTTTAGATGATCATAGAAGACTCAGCACAAAAGGGGGCCATTCAGTCCATCACATCTGTGCCAGCTCTCTCCAAGGGCAATTCACCCATTGTCATTCTCTGCCTTTTTCCTGTAGGTTGAAAAATTTTCCTCTTCAGACAACAATCTAATTCTCTTCAGAGAGTCCAGATTGAATCTGCACCGACCGCATTCAGACAGTGCATTCCAGATTCCACTTTCTGTGTAGAAAAGTCTTTACTTATGTCACCATTGCTTCTTTTGTCAGTAACTCTAATCCTCATGCCACCACTGCCACTCCACAAGTGCATTTTGTTTTTGCCTTCAATCAGCCAGTCCAGATGACAGCTGCATGTATTAGATGGTGCAGTCTGAAGCCGGGTCCCCAAGGCTCAGAGCTGCTTGTGGATGTCCTGCGATACCTTCTGCAGTCTTTACCACCAAGAGTTAGCTGTGCTGCTGCCACTCGGCTGGCATTGCGTAGGAGCACTTAGGCCAGGCAAAGACATTGTCAGATAGGCACTGAGGGACTGCACAAGGGTGATAGTTGACGATTGTGTGGATAACGATTAGCTGAATAACATTTGGATGGAATGGTTGCTTTGTGTGAGGGTTTTTTTTGCAATTGTTCCCGAGGACATACTGTAATATTCTTTAACAGAAGTTGGTAAGGTGTGGAACAGTTAAACAATGAGGATCCAAAATTTTATTCAAAGAAATCGGAGTTGAATGACCTGTCTGGAGAGATGATCTACTCACTTTTATCCATTCCTCTGACTGTAGCTCCTGCTAAGGTGTTCACCACATCTGTGATGGCAAGGGCTGTGCTCTCACGATGGTTAGATTCTGGAAGATGCAGCACTGCCCCATGAATTGGGACACCCTCTCTGCTAGCAGTATATAGAGTGCAAAATTGGTGAGAATGGGAATTCTTGTTAAGTGTTGGTGAGTATTTCTCAAACTGAAATGTAGTTTAATGTTTGAATTTCAATGAGAATTCAAAAACTGTGAAAGCAGCTGCAAGCTAATTTACAGAAACGAACTCAGTGGTAGTTAAATGTCAATTTGCTGGAAGTGATTGCCTGAATAAATTATTTATTACTGTGTACAGGAATGTGAATGTGCTCTTGTAACTTGGGTGTGGCTCAAAAGAGCGTATAAACAATATGAGCTGACGCACAAAAGTGCCATAAATGTAGTGCATCATAACAAGAGTGCAAAAGATGGGAATTTGGTGAGATTAAGTGGAAGGATGTGCTGCTTTTTGCGTGCAATATCTACCATGGTTCATGAAAGCTTGAGAAAAGAAGTATTTACAAAGATACAAACATAGAAATAGGAACAGGAGTCAGCCATTTGATTCCTTGAACTTGATCCGCCATTTGATAAGATCATGGCTAATCTGACTGTGGCCTCAATTCCACTTTGTTTCGTCCTCATAATCCCTAATTTAGCATTAAAAAATACTGAACGAGTCGACCTCCACTGCACTCTGGGGAAGAGAATTCCATAGACTGAGAGAAAAATGTCTCCATTTCTCCATTTTAAATGGAAGATTCCTTGGGCTGGATTCTCCGTTTCTGAGGCTAAGTGCTGACGCCAACAGAGAATCCGTGGACTTCCATAACAGAAAAATTGGCGCCACACCTGCACCGATTCCTCTAATATTAATGGGCTAGCACTGGCACCACGTTGAACACAATCAGGTCCGCGAATGTCAGGTGGTGCCGGTACACACCGGCGCCTCTTTGGCATCTCCTCCTCCTCAGCCTGCTGGGCAGTCGGCACTCCAACCTAGGCGGCTGCCACCTGCCCCTCTGCAGTACGCTTCGCTGCTGCAACTTCCACCTCCTCTTCATAGAACATAGAACAGTACAGCACAGAACAGGCCCTTCGGCCCTCGATGTTGTGCCGAGCAATGATCACCCTACCCAAACCCACGTATCCACCCTATACCCGTAACCCAACAACCCCCCCCCCCCCCCTCTAACCTTACTTTTTAGGACACTAAGGGCAATTTAGCATGGCCAATCCACCTAACCCGCACATCTTTGGACTGTGGGAGGAAACCGGAGCACCCAGAGGAAATCCACGCACACACGGGGAGGACGTGCAGACTCCATACAGACAGTGACCCAGCCGGGAATCGAACCTGGGACCCTGGAGCTGTAAAGCATTTATGCTAACCACCATGCTACCGTGCTGCCCACATCTTCGAGCAGCTCCCGCTCATGCGGCCACAGGCCATCTCGCAGAACTGCGGCGAGCAGCATGGCGGCCACCCACAGCTGGCTAAACTCCAAAATCCATTGTCTGCAGGGGGTGAAAGGTCAACATGTTAGCGTGGTGCGCACACCCGTGCCCAACCAGGTTCAACGGGCTACTCGGTGACCCCGGTTGGCATTGCGGGCTCCACCCCTGCACTGCACCTCCCTCCACCCCCACCTCCCCCCCAAATCCCCTCACCCCTGACCCATCGGTGGCCTGCACCATGGGGGTCCCTGGCCCCGGCACCCGTCGCTGATGCCAGGGGCACCGTTAGCTGGCACTGGCCTTGCTCGGTGCTGCAGTGGGTGTTGCCTTGGGTGGTATGCAAGTGGATGGCAGCAGGTTGCTTGGGGAGTTTGCAGGGGGCACCAATACGGCCAGCGTCACTGTGCAAACCAGGGGCCAAGGTGGGTGGTCAGTGGGTGTGCAGAAAGATGGCCGGCGGAATGGCGGACCGTGGCTGGACACCACCCCAGTCTCGTTGTGTGTGGGGGGGGGGGGCAGGTTACCCCAGCCACTTTGCCTGTGCCCCCCCTCCACTCACTCCCACCTCATCCCCCCTCCCCCGGCCCTGGCAGGGCCCTTCACACCCCAACTAGCACAGCCAGTGTCTGGGCCGGCAGCTGGCAGTCACTTCTCTCCATGTCCTACCTCCTCTCTCTCTCTCTCAGCAGCAACTACGCCAGGTTCACGATTTTTAAAAGCACTCATGGACCGCGCTGTCGGGAACTCGGCCCGAACTCAGGCAGAGAATCGCGGGTGAGTCCACTCATGATTTGCAAACAATGTATAAAGTACGCGTGGCGAGCCTGACATTGATGCCGTTTTCGAGGTGATGGAGAATCCTGATTTGCCGTCAAACCGCCGCCTGCCTCAACTTTGGCCCAATCGTATTTCCCGATTTCGGCGTCGGCCGATGGAGAATCCCGCCCCTTATTTTTAAATTGTGTCCCCTAGTTCTAGTCTCTCCCATAAGGAGAAACATAGGCCACAATCTAGCGCCCCTCTAGCCATGGGCGCAAATCCAGTAATGGCCGCTAAATCTAACCAGTGGCCAAAAATGTGAGATGCGCCTGCGAGATCTCAGTTTGACATCTTCTCCACCTCCCACCCGTGATGTGATCAGGCCCACGTCCAGAAAGATCCCGATGTCCGTTGGGGAGGACATTAAATGTAACTTTGTGATCAGACCGCCGTTTGGGAATGGTGCCCCAATCTCAGAATCCTGGCGTTGCCGTCACGTTTAGGCCCTGCCCATCCAGCTGGCCGTGGGATGCTCACTAGTACTTTGAAATTGCTCAGAGTGCTGTGTAATCAGAAGAGAAATGGGCGTCTGTGGAGCCGGCGAGTTTCACACAGGCTTTCTTACCTGATCCAACACTCTGTACTCTCGATTTAGGTACGGCTGACTTCAGTGCGATAAGATAGAGGGTGGAATTTTGCACTCTGTGCACAAAAAAAACTAGAGGCTTGGTCTTTGCTATCACACTACCAGGGTGGGGCCTGATAAAGTCAACAATGCCGGCTCCTCAGAGATAGGTGGTCTACATTAATGAAAACTGCCACCCCCCACCAAAAACAAAACACCAGGGCAAACCCTCTCCCCACCGGGGGCTCGTCTGTTTCATGTTTTTTTTAAATTGTAAACCTTGCAGAAGGGGTGTGTTCTAAGTATGTGTGTGTGTGTGGGGAGGGGAGACACTTATGGTGAGGAAGCCAACTAATTAAACACATTTAAATGAGGTTCGCGCCCTTCTCATGCAAGATTTTGCACCCATGTCGCCGTTTGCGCTCACAACCGAAATGTCTACAAAATCGACCGCAGACGCTGCCCACTGTAAACTGAGCAAATCCATTAAAGGGTAAAATGTTTAAAATATAGTTGAATGTTATACAGAACCAGTTCATAGGCCCAAGGGGCAAGGGTTCAATTTGTGAAAAAACAAAGCCACGGACAAATAAAAAGACATAAATCTAAAAGAAAAAGCGTTCAAGCATGTGAAAAAGAGCACAACTCATGGGAACAGGAAAGATACAAAGACGAGCAAAGGATAACCAAATATATAATAAACGGTTCAAAAAGGGAGAATGAAAACAAAACTGCAAGGGATACAAAATCAGCACAAACAAATAGGATGATAAGGACCCACTGCAAACAGATAAGGGTGATATTGTCCATGAAAATAAGGAAAGGGCAGACAATTGAATAATTATTTTGCATCAGCATTTACAGTTGGGGAAAAGATAAGCCTGCCAGACATCCCAAGGAAACTAATATTGAGCCAAAGACAGGAACTCACTAAAATTAACATCATCAAAACAACAGTAATAAAGAAAATAATGACCCGAAAGAGTCACAAGTAGGCTCACATGAACACTGCAATGAAGTTACTGTGAAAAGCTCTTGGTAGCCACACTCCGGAACAGGGAATCAGTGGCCATTTTGTCCCAGTTTTCCTAGTGTAAAACGACACCGTTTTCACGCTGGCGTGGGGATTTAGTCTTCAGACATGGTCGGCGCTGCACTTAGTCCCGTTTCCGACACGAATGATCTCCGTTCACCAGTGCATGAGGAAATCGGGGCGTCATTTTTAAACGGAGGCAGGATCTCTAGCACCGTGGTCTCCAAACCCCCCAATGTCCCAACTCACCAATAAGGGGGTCATCGAGCACCCCACACCTCATCTCAAAAGTGCAGGGTATCCCTGGGCCTGATCCACGGCACTGGTTTGATGACACCTGCGAACCTTGTCATTGCCAGCCTGGCACCCTTTCAGTGTCACTTGGGCACTGCCAGTGTCAGTGCAATGGTGCCCTGGTGGCATCCTGCCCAGAGCCTTACTACCCAGGGGTTCGTCTGGGAGAGCCCACCCCCCACAAAGTGCCGATACACATGGTCCACGTTTGTGGATCCAGCGCTAAATGGTACCCATCACAGGGTCTCCAAAGCAAGGCTGTTCAGTCCATGCTGGGTAGACTAACTGCTCACTTGAATATGCATATCTGGGTCCTGCCCTCACTGGGTGGGATCCAGATCATGATGTCTCACGAGATCCGCAAGGCGTGACAAGGTCGGTAAATCCCCCGAGAGGCCTCTCACGAGATTTAATGGCCTCATCATGTCCCGAGTCGGGATGGCGAGACTGATAGATGGCACCCAGAGAGTAGGGATAAAGGGCAGGTACTATAATTTGTAGGATGTGACTATTGGGCAAAATTTTAATCTCCCGCCATGGTGAATTTGGAGGGGGGGCCATTGAATCAGGTGGGAAATTGCCGGGTGGGGGCCATCCACCTATTTAAAGCCTCTCTCCTTCACTGCTAGCATTCACCCAGCGGCAGGAAGGGGTCTCGCCATGTGCAGAGCCGAAAACTTGCATGCTTCTGGGGGGGTGACTCGTTGTCAAGCACTCAGTGCCAGATCAAAGGACCTGGAAGCAGGAACAGGGGAGATATTGTGTCCTTGCTTCTGACACCCCTCCCCTCCGCTTTCTGCCATCATTCACTCACCTACATCTGGGCGTATGACTATCCTGGGGTTCAAGTGGGTATAGTACTGGCAGAAGCCAGTGCCTTTCTCTGGTGGTGCTGCTGAGCAATGAAGAGTTGCCGGCCTCTAATTGACTGACAGCTCTTGGCGGGTAGGATTTCTGCCCATGGGATCTTGACCCTGGGAAGATTCACTGCTGTTGATTGGCACTTAATGTGGTGGGCTTTTCCAAAAACAGGTTTTCATCCACCCCGAGTTGGCCTCCAGCTCAGACTTTAGAGAGGAAAGCACAAGGATTGAATTGACAGCATGATCAAGACAAATTCCCACTCACATCTTTAATCCATTGAAAATATATTCATCTTTCTGGTGCATGACTCATCATTTTCGCAAGTTGAAATGTTTTTGCAAACAGAGTTAACAAAAAACCTACCACAACATTTTGTTGATAATATTTCATCGTGATGACAAAACTAGGTTATTTGGGTAAAGCAAGTTCTTAAATTTGAAATGTGGAGAAGAAAGTTTGGAAACGGTTTATATATACTAGAGAAATACTCAATCTTAAAATACGATTGACGTGTTAAGATATAGAAGATAGAATGTACTTCTTAGAGGACCTACATTCAGGCATCGAATCACCATGTTCATTAACATTAGGCACCGTGTTAGTGAAATCATACTCTGGTGACATTCCTGGCTGGTTGGTAACCTCAATGTCTGGAGAAGGTGGGTATGGTGGGGGAGCAGGAATCATTAATTGGGGTGGACTACGTGGATTGCCTGACACTGGCGATGCACCTCTTGGAGGCTTAAGTGGCACCTGACGTCAGCAATACCTAGATAGGGAATTAAGTAGGGTAATAAGTATGTCTGGGGAAGATAATTGAAAGGCTCTAATAATTTGATACAGCATTTTAATACATATCAAGAAAAAGAAACAAAAATAGAATTAAGTAACTAATATAATCAAAACTCTCAGCAACATTATCAGTACATGAGTAATTGTATAGGATTGGTACAGTTTGATAACAATCATTCAGTTGCAGATATGTTCCAAACTAGACATTTAATGACTTGCATTGACCTATTGATTGGAGGCAGAGTGAAATGTCAGCAACAGGCATGTCTGCAGTACCCCATCTCATTGTGTGCCCTCCCTCTCCCCCAGGAGAAGAGCGCCCATAACTGCAGGGAGCGGGAGAAGACTGGGGGGGAGCACGTGAACTGCGACCCCTCACCGTGGCTGAGCAGAGGGAACATGACCGCGCTGGCGGACACAAGGATCGGGAAGTTGCCGATGCCGAGGTCGGAGGCTTGCCACAAGTGAGACGCATCCCTGCCTGGCAGTGGCTCCTCGGAACACATTTGTGCCAAACCCCACCCCCCCCTCACCACAACCCCTCCCTCACACCACAACCCCCCCTCACACCACAAACCCCCCTCACCACACCCCCCTCACACCACAAACCCCCCTCACACCCCGACCCCCTCACCCCAACCCCCCTCACCCCAACCCCTTTCACCACAAACCCCCCTCACCACACCCCCCCACACACCACGACCCCCTCACTCCAACGCCTTTCACCACAAACCCCCCTCACCACACCCCCCTCACACCACAACCCCCCCTCACGCCACAACCCCCTCAACCCAACTGCTTTCACCACAACCCCCCCCCCCCAACCACAACAACCACTCTTACCGCCACCCGTCAGCCTAACCATACATGCTGGGCGCAATTCTCCGCCCCCCACACCGGGTGGGAGAATAGCGGGAGGGCCTCCCGACATTTTTCACGCCCTCCCGCTATTCTCTCCCCCCCACGCCCGACCCACACCATGAATCGCCGCTCGCCGTTTTTTACAGCGAGCGGCGATTCTCCGGGGCCGAGCAGCCGGGCCTTCACGCCCGTTTCAACACGGCAGCAAACACACCTGCTCGCTGCTATCGTGAAATGGGTGCCAGATCCCCGTGTGAGGCATCTAGAGGCCCGATTGGCACGGGAGCACCACGACTGTGCTCGGGAGGGGACAGGCCCGCGATCAGTGCCCACCGATCGTCGGGCCAGCGTCCAAAACAGATGCACTCTTTCTCCTCCACCGCCCGACATGATCAAGCCGCCACGTCTTGCCGGGCGGCTGAGGAGAAAGATGGCGTTGTCCAACCTGCGCATGCGCGGCTGACGTCATCGGCCGTGTCAGCCGCCATGACGCTTGACGTGCGGCCTTGACGACCGTCGTCAAGGCTGCGCCGCCGTGACGCACAGGGCCGCGTTCCTAGCCCCGCCGGGGGGGGGGGGGGGGGGGGGGGGGAGAATCGGCCCCGGAAGTTGCCGTGAAGGCTGCCATGGGTCACGGCCTGTCCCACGGCAACCTTTACGATTCTCCGCATTTGCGGAGAATCTCGCCCGCTGTCTTGTGTCTTGCACGACCAGCCAGCAATGTTCCAGGCCATCCGGCCCCCCCCCCCCCCCTCCCCGCTCCCAGCCGGCAATGATTTGAACCCATCCGGCCCCACCCGCCAGGGCCCTCATGTCCCGCCTCTCCCCCTCCTCCTCGTCTGGACAGGCATGCCTCTCTTCCTAATTCTCCTCCACCCCCTCCTCTACCTTCAGCACATCGGCCCTCTACTGGACTATATTGTGGAGGACGCAGTAGATCACAATGATGCAGCCGACCCTCCTTGAGTCGTACTGGAGGGAACCTCCAGAACAACCCAGGCACCTGAAGCGCATCTTCAGGACTCCAAAGCACCTCTCTACCACACCCCTGGTCGCATGTTGGACCTCATTGTAGTGGGTCTCCGCGTCAGTCTGTGACCTCCGTATAAGCGTCATCAGCCAATACCCCAACGGGTAACCCGTCTCCCAGCAACCAGCCCCGCAGCCGGGTGGACCATCCCTCGAACATGTCGTTATTCACAGATTGCGCCATCACGAAGGAGTCATACACACTGCCCGGGTACTGGGCGCAGACATGCAGTATCTTCATCTGGTGGTCACAGACCACCTGCACATTCATGGAGTGGTACCCATTCCTGTTCATGAACACCGGCCTGTTATCCGCAGGTGGCTGCAGGGCGACATGCACCTCATCGATGACCCCCTGGACAATGGGTATCCTGGCAACGGCAGTGAATTCCGCTGCTCGGGCATCCTGGTGAACCAGTCCACAGGGAACTGGATGTACCGGTCTGCAATGGCATACAGGGCTTAAGTCACTGCACGGATGGATCTGTGCACCTACATCTTGAGATGCCGGATAGGTCCCACTCGGCAACTGGAACGACCCCTTCGCGTAGAGGTTTAGGGCGCCCATAACCTTGACGGCCACCGGGAGGGTGTGTACCCCCCCAGTCCCTCATGGTGCCAAGTATTCCATCATGTGGCATATGTGGGCCCCAATTTCCCGGCTCATACTCAGTCTCCTCCTGTATGCCCTGTCCGGGAGGTCCTGGAATGACATGCGGCGCCGGTACACACGGGGCCTCATCAGGTGCCTCCGTGGCACCACCTCCCACTCCCCGTCCCCATCCTCCTCCTCCTCCTCATCCTGCAGCTCCCCCTCATCTGGTTCCTCCTCCTCGGCCTGTCGGGCAGGCGGACCTGCAGCCTGAGCGGCTGGCACATGCCCCTCTGCGGCCCGCTCCTCTGCTGCGGCCTCCGCCTCCCCTCTGATCCGCCCATGCTCACGCTCCCACAGGGCGGCGGCCCCCGCCATGGCTGCCAACATCGCTGGGTGGTGCCCAAATATTTTGATCTACAGGGGATGAGGGGGAACGGAATATTATCGTGGCGCATACAGCCGTCCACAACCAGGTGCCATTGACTACCATTGACTACATGGTCTCCCCGGTTGGCAGCATGCGACCCAACCACGCATGCCCTCCACCGCCGCCCCGTTGGTGCCTCCGCACCTGTCGTCCGTCCCTCCCACCAGGGCCAAAATTCCATGGCATGGCCCTAATCAGGGGCTGTTTTGGGTGTGGCCCTGCATCTCCATCCCAGGTGGGTGTCTCCGGCTGGGTGGGGTGGCCGGTGAGGGGCCCGGCAAACACCCAAACGGCCGTGACACCTGCGTTGGGCCAGCGCTCAATCTGGTTGGTCATTGGCATGGCCGTCGTAACAGCGGCCATCGCGAGAACATCGCCCTGTCATGGCGAGTGGTTCCCGGCCGCTCATCCTGTCTCCCCACCTGTCCTGGCACTCCCTCGACCCTGGTAGGCTTCACACCCCACCCAGCAGCCACAGCCAGGTGTGGGTGCCCATCGACATGGCCGCCCAACGGCGGCCGTCGCAAGGGCATCGTCCTGTCATGGCTCAGCCTATCTCCCTCACCTTCCCTCACACCCACCCCCCCGACCCTGGTAGGCTTCCCCCCCGCCCCTCGTCAGCCATGGCCATCTCCATTTTGGCAGCCCCAGGTACCCCCACGCCGATCCTTACCTCATCTGGGCGCCTCATCCGCCAGCACAACTGGTTGACGATTTATTTTATAGGTGGTTAGAGCTACGGCGCCGTGACTTCGGAGCACACCGTCGGGACTTCGGCATCCCCATCCCAAACAAACTTAACCCTACCCCCTCACCACCCAGAGGGCCACTGAACCCCACCCATCAATAGTATGCTCTCTCCCCACACTGCACAACATGCCAGCACCTAAACCGGCCATCATGGCCAAGTGCCCTGGCCATTGACCAGTTTCCCACCCCCTGTGCTGTCTGTGCCTGAGTGTCTCAAACTGTGCATTGTCTGTCCTGTTTTGTTACCTGTCAGGCAGGTAATCTGTGCTACTCAACTCAGTTACAGTAGAGGCTTTGGAAGAAGGCTCGAAGTCGTCCAGAAGTTTTACAGAAGGTTTATTGAGCAACAGTACTTAAATAACTGCATGAGTTCTTACTTTAAAAACTGTACTAGTAGAAAGGTTATAACTTTTCTATACACTACAACTAGGTCTGACCACACTAGCAGCCCTGAGCTAAATCTCTGCCTCTGTTCTCCTCACGGTCTAATCCACCCAACAGCCCAGACGGCTGCCTGCTTCCCCTTTTTGTACACGCCAGTGCTCTCCCTAGTGGTCTTTCCATTACCCATCAGCCCCTTCTGTACATACCCAAGTAAAGATCACTACATCCCCCTTTTTCACTTTTTTTTTCATAGTTGCAGAGCTGTAACTAAAAAAAATCAAACACAATTAGTTGCATGCTCAAGTACAGAACAGAGAGCAATGATTGTATCAGTTCATGTTCACAAGTTCCGACGGTTGGGTGCATGTCTGATTCGGGTAGACCTCCTGAGTGGGCATGGAGACCCAGAGGTCTTTATGTCCATTTGGGCACCAACTGCTGGTGTCCCGGGATGTCGTATGAAAGCGTCCTGCAGATCTAACGTCGGAAATACAGGTTGATGAGGTGGAACCTTCAGCAGGTCTCGCCGATTGCGTCGAAACAGTATTCCATCATCAGACTTCACAACATACGATCATGGCGTTACTTGGTGAAGCATCATCGCCATGTTAGACCAACCTCCACCAGGGTGTCGCAATCTAACCATGTTGTTGATCGCTAATGGATGCAGCACTTTCGCATGCCGGTCATACTGCTGCTTTTGTCCGTGACGTTGGTGACGCATCTTGTCCATGACTGGCGAATGATCTGGATTGGCGAAGTGTAACGCCGGTAGTGTTGTCCTCACATCTCGATTGAAGAGCATTTGAGCCGGTGACAGCCCAGAGCTCAAAGGAGATGAACGATATGACAATAGAGTCAAGTGTATGTTGGAATTCGAGTCAGTGGCCTTGCTGATCAGTTGCTTAATAATGTGAATACCTTTCTCCACCCCGCCATTTGATTGAGAAAAGTGTGGATTCGACGTCTTGTGCTTGAAGTTGTATTTTGTTGAGAATTCCAATCACTCCCAGCTTGCAAAGCAAGGACCATTGTCGGGCATGACCGTCTGTGGGATGCTATGCCTCGAGAAGGTTTCCTTGCAGGCTTTGATAACTGATGCCGTTGTGAGATCCGGGAGTTTCATTACCTTTGGAAAGTTGGGGTAATAATCTATGAGAAGAACATAGTGTTGACCCATGGAATGAAACAAGTCGATGCCAACTTTGTCCCACGGTAGCTGCATGAGTATGCACAGAGAGAGGAGAATTGGGATTGATCACGGGTATAACAAAATTCCACCACTATGTGTACGGGCTTCCCACCATGATACACCATCTCATGCTGCTGGAGTGGCTCCTTGCATTGTGCCGGTCGATGTTTTCGGCACATGTCACAAGTGAGCACCATGTTTGTATTGTCCTCGTTTATCACAGACCAGTACACAGATTGCCTCGCTCTTCTTTTGCACTTCTCGACACCAAGGTGCCCCTAAGGCGCCCCTCGTGAATCCTGTTGAGCATGTCCGCCCGGAGCGCCAGAGGAATGATGATTGTCATTTTGCAGTATGATGCCATCCACCATGGACAGTTCAGTTTGGACGTTTTGGAACTGTGGGCACCGCCCTCTTGGCCAGCCATGCAGAAGTTTGTGCATAACCTGGAGCAGGGTCGCATCTTCTCGTGTCGCCTGACGAATTTGCTGCAGCCACTCGTCCATTGCTGGGAGTGTCTCCCTGCACCACTGTGCATGAGCTTCTACATCATTAATGGAAGCCGGAGGCGGATTGTCAGCATCAATGGCTCGGGATAAGGTGTCAGCTATTATTAGGTCCGTCCCAGGAGTGTAGACCAGCGTGAAGTCATACCTCCGCAACTTCATCATCATGCGTTGTAGGCGTGGCGTCATGTCATTGAGATCTTTGTTGATAATGTTGACCAGTGGCCTGTGATCAGTCTCCACTAGAAATGTGGGAAGCCCGTACACATAGTGGTGGAATTTTGTTATACCCGTGATCAATCCCAATTCTCCTCTCTCTGTGCATACCTGGACTCCATGGTGGTCATCGCTCAAGAAGCGTAAGCCACTGGGACCCAGTCCAACTGGTCATTTTGTTGAAGTAACACCGTACCAATTCCATGTTGACTGGCATCGGTAGATATCTTTGTGGATTTTGCCGGGTCAAAGAATGCCAGCGTTGGAGCTGCCATCAATTGGTGCTTCAGATCTACCCACTCGTCTTGGTGGCGTGGAGTCCAGTCAAACTCCGTGTCCTTCCTCATCACTTGTCGTAATGCCGTCGTCCATGCTGCTAGGTTCCATATGAACTTGCCTCGGAAGTTGATGAATCCAAGAAACCTGAGCACCGCTTTGTTGTCACGTGGCCGCTGCATGTTCTGAATTGCCGCGATCTTCTCAGCGTCTGGCTTCACCCCGTGCTCTGATATTGTGTCACTCAGGAAGGTCAGAGATGAACGTGCGAAGGTGCACATGGCTTGGTTGAGTTTCAGCCCAAATTGGTGGATTCTTTGGAAGACTTGTTTTAACCGAGCAATGTGGTCTTCCTCTGTTGTTGACCATATTATGATGTCAACAACATATACACGGCCGCCTTCAATGCCCTCCGTCATCTGCTCCATATTTCTATGAAATATTTCGGATGCAGAGATAATCCCGAAAGGCATACGATTATAACAGTATCGTCCAAACGGTGTGTTGAAGGTACACAGCAGTCGGCTGGAATCATCGAGTGGCATCTGCCAGAAGCCTTGTGAGGCATCAAATTTGGTGAATATGCAAGTCTTCACCATTACACTTGTTATCTCCTCTCACTTGGGGATAGGGTAGTGCTCCCTGCGAATGTTTTTGTTCAAGTCTTTCGGATCGAAACAGATTCTGAGTTCACCGGACAGCTTCTTGACACATACCAATGAGCTGACCCAGTCAGTCGGCTGTGTTCCCTGTGATATGGTGCCTTGAGATTCGAGGCGTTGGAATTCTGCTTTTAGCTTGTCCCGCAACGGAGCTGGTACCCTCCTTGGTGCATGAATGACCGGTGTTGCATCCTCTTTGGGCAGGATTCTGTACTTGTAGGGTAACGTACCCATGCCACAAAAGACGTCAGGATACTCACTGAGAAGCAGCTGGATGGCATTGGCCAGTCATGATGAGTCAACCATGTGAATGAAAATCCTTTGTATCAGCTGCAAATCCTTGCAGGCTTGAGCACCTAACAGTGACGTTCTTTTGTTCTCCACGATCTCAAAACGTCCTTTCGTGACTTTCTTATTAACTACTTGTAGGTGGATTAATCGCCTCGAGGTGATCTGGTTGCCACTGTAGTCTGTTAAATTGCATGCAGCAGGTATCATCTCTTGTGTCCCTGGGATCGATGCAAGATCTTTGCTTGTCATCAAGTTCGCGGATGCTCCCGTGTCAAGCTTGAACGTAATTGGAGAGTTGTTCACTTGCACCATGTCACTCCATTCACTTGTGGATTCAGTGGTATGCACGTATTGAGGCTGTGTGGTTAGCTCATTAGGTTCCTCTGTGGCATTTATGATTCCAACGCCGTATATGTTCTCTCAGGAGTGGAACTCTTCATGGTTGGAAAAGTTTTCTTTGGGTGTCTGAGTGTCCATTGCATCTACTGTGCAAACCTTGAAGTTTCCATGTCTTTGCACTGGAGAGTAATATTTGGCTGTGACTGACACTGGGAGGCAAAATGATTAATCTTGGAGCACTTTAAACATCTTTTCCCTTGTGCAGGATATTTCCCTTTTAAATGGGCGGTGCCATCGCGGTAGCACGTCATGATGTCTGTGACATCACGCGTCGGCAGCGATAGCACATGCGCGAATAGCTCTTCTGGCTGGGGTCTGTACTTTACATACCGGGATCTTGAATAATCGCATTTCTCCTGACTGCCCGCATGCACAGACATGATGTCATGGGCGCCAGCGGCCGGAAAAGAAGGCCTGTGAGGAGAGGCCACCATTTTTACATCTTCCACCTTGTGGTGTATTTTCTCCATATTTTTTTTTCAAGACGCTGCAGGTACTGCTGTTTTTTTACTGTTCCTGCTGTAAGCATTTTGCTACGGTAGTTTTTAAAGTTAAATCATTTTACTGTATTAATGACTCCCTTAGATTTTCATCCGCGAGACCATAGATTAATTGATCCCTGATGATGGAGTCTGTTACATCAACATAGTTACAACCTTATGCTAGTCGTCGGAGATCTGTGATAAAATTAAAGATAGTCTCCCCGTTTTTTTGGAACCTGTTGTGCAGGTTAAACCGGTCCATGATTTCATTTGATTGTGATTTACAGTGTTCATTAAATTTTGCCATTATCCCTTGAAAGCTGACTTTATCTTCATTGTCACCATACGTAAAAGTGTTATAAATGTCTACAGCTTGCCGGCCTGCCGTTGAGAGTAATATCCCAATCTTTCTCTCGTCAGGGGCTGCATTTAAGGCAGTAACCACCATGTATATTTGAAGCTGCTGTTTATACATTTTCCAGTTACTATTTAAATTACCGGTAGTTTTCAGTAACTCTGGAAGTGGCGTGTGGTCCATCGCTTCGGTAGGCTGTTTGGAATCAAAATGCTGCAAAGACTTCCACAGTCGAGTGGCCGGCCCGTTACTTTTTCTGCTTGTTTTGGAACCATCAATTCAGCGAACACGCGTAGTTGGATCTGAACAGAGGCTTTAATACACTTACAATAGAGCCAGCCTATTCGTCGTTGAACTTCAGGTGAAATGGCAGGCTGGCTCTAAGGCACTGATCTTTATACATCGGTCCCAGAGGGAGGAGTCCTGGGCGGAGCCAAGGGAGAAGCCCAGTACAACTCTCGCGTACTCCCAGAGCGACTCCCCCTGGTGGTCGGATAGTGCAACTGCACTTACAATGGGTAGATAACAAACATATATACATGGAGTGATACTGGCAACTATATATAGTGTGAATCACATTCACCACACACGTAATCTGTACTACTCAACTCAGTTACAGTAGAGGCTTTGGAAGAAGGCTCGATGTCGTCCAGAAGTTTTACAGAAGGTTTATTGAGCAACACAACTTAAATAACTGCGTGAGTTCTTACTTTAAGAACTGTACTAGTAGAAAGGTTACAACTTTTCTAGACACTACAACTAGGCCTGACCACACTAGCAGCCCTGAGCTAAATCTCTGCCTCTGTTCTCCTCACTGTCTAATCCACCCAACAGCCCAGAGGGCTGCCTGCTTTCCCTTTTTATACACGCCAGTGCTCCCCCTAGTGGTCTTTCCATTACCCATCAGCCCCTTCTGTACATACCCACGTTAAGATCACTACATGTCCTCCCGCGCAAGAGAAGGCAGCCCACAACCACTGTGAGAGAGAGGAGACCGGAGGAGGACCGCTGGACCTGCGGCCCTTCATTGCCACGGAGTGACGGCAACTGGACTTGGTTCGGCGGACCCGGAGACAGGGCAGTCACCGAGGCGTCGGGTGACGAAGTGAGACATAGCTGCCTTGCAGTTTTCCACGACATGCGTGGCACGACCCACCCACATCCCCCTAACACCATACCCTTACATACCCCTCACGACTCCCACACCACTCTTTTACCATTACTCACCATCCCAACCCAGGATTCAATCATGCGTCACGTCTTGTGACTTGCAGGATGACCTGTCAACGAGGCGGTCACTCTCCCTCGAGCCCAACCCCAAGCAGATTCCAGCAACAAGGAGGTGACGGATAGCGAGGAGACCCCCCAAACGCCAGCCCTAGATACCCCGGAGCACCAGTCCGGGGACGATACTGACTTCCCATCACAGCTGTCTGTAACACCCTCCACCATCCCCGAGCACTCACCCCGGTGGGCATGTTAGTGAAGAGGCTCCTGGGGCACTATCTAGTGCACACCACACACGTGCTGCGGTACATCAGGTGGAGAGAGGAAGCCCCGAGGGGGCGGATGGTCAGAAGGTTGCCTGACCCCAGGGACTAGCTGCTGTCCGATCGATAAGGGAGATACAGACACAGAGCCAGGGCCACTAGGAGATTGCAGTGGCGCTCCAGAGCTTGGCCAGTCCCAACCGATTTTGGCTGAGGGCGTCCTTGAGCTAGTCCTGGAGGGACTTGGCACAGTTATTGTGCTCCATGGCCACGAGCATTGAGACCCATGTCGAGACAAGAGCGGGTCTCCAGGGCTGGTGGCACAAGGTTGCACCGGAGCCCCAGGAGTTTGCTCCAGTTGCACCCACATCCCGCGGGGTAGCCCGGGGGTCATGGGGCAACCTGAGGAAGGAGGTGGTGATGGAGCCTGTGACTCCTGCAGAGGAGGTGCTGGAACACCACAGCTTCATAGAGTGTGCCAGGATGAAGGTGCCATGCACAATGTCGGATATTAAGGCACAGATGTGCCTGACGTGCATCTCATGGTCACACACCAGCTACATGTTCATTGAGTGGAACCCCTTTCAGTTTGTGAAGTCAGATCTGTCTTGGGTCAGACCTCATAGGGTGACATATGTCCAGTCAATAACTCCCTGTATACCTGGGGCATCCCGGGAATGACGGCGAACCCTGTTGCCTGGGCATCCTCGTGAGCTCGGCCCACATGGAATTTGATATATTGTGCCAAGGAGCAATTGGAGCTCCATTACGACGCAGATGCACTTGTGCACTGAGGTCTGTGAGATCCCAGACAGGTCCCCAATCGGCACCTGGAAGGACACCGTGGATTACATTTTCAGGGCGACCATCACCTTGATGGCCACTGGGAGCAGGTGTCCTCCCCCAAACCCCGGTGCTCCATGATCCAGCAGATATGTTGCACTGTCGCCCTGGTCAGCCGGTGTGGTCGATGGCATGCCCAGTCCAGCAGGTCCTCGAATGAGAGGCGCTGCTCGTACACCTAAGGCCTCATGCGGCACTTCCTTCCCACTTCCTCCTTGCCCTGTTGCATGGCCGTCTCTCCATCCTCACTGGCTAGCTGCTGTTCCTTTTGGGCAGGGATCACTGCTGCAGGACCTTCCTCGAGCCGCTCCTGCTTATACAGCCACAGGGAATCCCTAGGGCTGAGGCGGCCAGGATGAAGGCCACCATTCCTGGTTGTATTGAAGGGGCTGGTTTAGCACAGGGCTACATAGCTGGCTTTGAAAGCAGACCAAGGCAGGCCAGCAGCGCGGGTTCAATTCCTGTACCAGCCTCCCTGAACAGGTGGCAGAATGTGGCGACTAGGGGCTTTTCACAGTAACTTCATTTGAAGCCTACTTGTGACAATAAGCGATTTTCATTTCATTTTCATTTCAATTCCAAAGTCTATTGTGTGCATGGGGTGAAAGGCAGACACGTTAGCATGGTGCGCACTATCATGCCCAACCAGGTCCATTGGATTACATGGTGGCTCGGCCTGCACTGCAGCTCCTGCCGCCAAATTTCCCCCTATATGCCTTCCTCTCCCCCATCGCCACACCCACTCCTGGCCGTTCCCCTGGCACTCTGCCCTCCGCATTGCACCCCTGGCCTCATTGGTGCCCGGCACTGCAGGTGCCGGCCTCAACACCCATCCCTGCCGGCAGCGGTCCCATTGGCTGGCGCTACCCATGCCAGCGGTACGCTCTGCGGTCCCTGTCTGACGCTCTCCTTTAGGTGTCACCATGGGAGTTGCCCTTGTGTGGCAGTGAGATGCCCTGCCGGCAGATGGTGTCGGTTTTTGGGGAGGGGCGGGATTGGTGAGGTGGAGGGAGGGGTTGGGGTCACCCATACAGCCAGTGCCATTCTGTTGGGCACCTGCGCCGACCACAATTTTAGACTCACACGCGATTCTCCACCCCATCGCGTTTCCCGATACCGGCTTCGTTGGATGGAGAATTCCGCCTCTTATCTTGTGTAAGCAGAACAAAATTAATGCAGTCTGCTCTGTACTTGTGGACTTACGGCACTTGTAGAGCACAACTTATCGATACTGAATGTCAGCAAAAGCCAATTATAAAAACTTGCATGTTGCAGTTATAATGCAACCTTTGTAAAGACTCACTGATGCTAATGCTACACTCTGAAGCTTGCCAAATTTCAAAGTACCCACAGGCCAGTGACTTGAATCCACAATTATGTAGCTTTTCCAAACTACATTCAAAAATTGTAATATAACTGGTTCATTGTACATGTTAATGGTTAATGTATTAGCTAAAAGTAGAGATATGCATAGCTGAGTCACTAAGATTTTACTTTATTACCTGATTTAAATGGCGACGTTTCAGAAATTTAAACATGCTCACCAATTAAATTTTTAGATTTTACTCACTCACCAGAAACCCTTGATTATCAAGCTATTATTTTTCATTTTATGTCCCCACAATTAGAGCAGACCCATGTACCTCAAAAAAGCACTCAGAATCTAAACTAAACAAAAGGTATCACTGCCACTTACCAAAGGTATTCCTCTCAAAATCTGTCCCATTGAATGTATTTGGCATACGAGGTGGTGGGGGTGGAGCATGTCGTTTTTTCTGCGTAAAATTTAGGGATTCAGCACCAATCTACACATAAAATAGAAAATATGGCATTAAATATTCTTACATTGTGTATGATCCAGTTTGAAATTTGCACATGCAATTTTACTCCTGTTCTCAACTTTGTAAATAATGTCAATAATTTTTTTTATTTGCTCAAGGAATGTGGGGATCGCTACCTTGACCTTCATTTATTGCCCATCCCTATTTGCCCTTGAACTGAGTGGTTTGCTAAGGGTCAACTACATCGCTGTGGGTCTGGAGTCACATGTAGGTCACACCTGGCAAGGATGGCAAATTTCTTTCCCTCAAGGACATTGGGAATCACAACTTTAAAAAAAATAAATTTAGAGTACCCAATCTTTTTTTTCTAACTAAGCGGCAATTTAGTGTGGCCAATCCACCTACCCTGCACATCTTTGGGTTGTGGGGGTGAAACCCACGCAAAAACAGGGAGAATGTGCAAACTCCACACGAACAGTGACCCAGAGCCGGGATCGAATCTGGGACCTCGGCGTCGTGAGGCAGCAGCGCTAACCACTGCGCCAACCTTTAATTCTAAAATTTGTTTAATTCAAATTTCACCATGTGTCCTGGTGGGATCTGAAACCGGGCCCCCAGAGCATTAGCCTCTGGATTACTACTCTAGTGACAATACCACTATGCCACCACCTTCCTAAATTGTTCATCAAAATAGATCAGATTAGATATTTATCATCAAGTAATGTATTCAATCCAGCAGCATGGTAGCACAGTGGTTAGCACAGTTGCTCTGTTGTCCCAGGTTTGATTTCCAGCTTGTGTCACTGTCTGAGTGGAGTCTGCACGTTCTCCCATTATCTGCGTGGGTTTACTCCAGGTGCTCCAGTTTCCTCCCACAGTCCAAAGATGTGCAGATTTGGTGGATTGGCCATGCTAAATTGCCCTTAGTGTCCAAACAAAAAGTAACGTATTCTAACCAGTATGGGCAGCATGGTAGCACAGTGCTTGTTAGGTGAATTGGACATTCTGAATTCTCCCTCTGTGTACCCGAACAGGCGCTGTAGTGTGGTGACTTGGGCATTTTCACAGTAACTTCATTGCAGTGTTAATATAAACCTACTTGTGACACTAATAAATATTATTATTATTTACAAGTTATTTTAGTGATCCTAAACTCCCTTGCATCGAAAATATAAGGTAGTGGGAACAGTTAATACATAGTGGTAATCCAACGTCTCAGGATAATGCTACAGTGACATGGGTTTACATCCCACCATAGTAGCTGGGGGAATTTAAATTCAATTGATTAATAGATCTGGAACTAAAAAGTTAGCCTCAGTAATGGTGACCTTGGAACTACCAGATTGTCACAAAAAACCATCTCGAAATCTTCCATCCTGATTCGGCCTGGCCTGCGTTTGAATCCAAACCCATAACAATGTGGTTTCTGAAATGACCTAGCAAGTCGCTCAGTTGGATCAAACCGCCATAGAAAGTCAAAGAAGAATAAAACAGGATGGACCCACCCAGCTTGACATAAGTACCATAACCTGCATAACCATAACCTGCCCAGTCAACCAGACAGCATCTGAAGACTTGTACCAAAATTGGGAAAACTGTCCATTAATCAAGCAACAGCTGAAACAGTCATACTTAACAAATCATATCTTACAGCCAATGTCCAAGCTCCACATCACTTTCCTTGCATATTTCCACCTGAGAGTGGCACAGTGGTAGGCCGTTTGGAGGAAGTGGCCCTAGAAATGGCTCAGTAGCAACGTACTGACCAAGGTACTTGAGTCTAGAAGGACATTTCCCCTAGGCCTGCAGCAGATGGTGAGAGAACCAAGAAGCCTTGGTCCAAATATAAACAAAAGAGGTGATGTGAGATGACTACTCTTGATATCAAGGCAGCTCTTGATCGGATATGCCATCAAGGAGCCCTAGCAAAATTGAAGTCAATGGGAATCTGGAAAACTCTCTACTGATTGATCACTGCAGAAATCCATCAAGGTTGTACCCTCAGTCTAATCACATTGAACTGTTTCCTCAAAAACTTGACCTTCGTCATAAGACCAGAAATGGAGATGTTGGCTGATGATTCCGCAATGTTCAGTACCATTTGTGACTCTTCAGGTACTGAAGCAGTCCCGTGCCCACTGGCAGCAAGACCTGGAGAACATTGGGGCTTGGGTTGATGAGTTTCAACATTTGTGCCACACAAGTGCCAGGAAATGGCCATCTTCCCCAAGAGTGAATCAAACCATTTCATCTTGATATTCAACAGCATTACCATCACAGAATCTCCCACAATCATATTGCTGGGAATCTCCACTGACCAGAAACTTAACTGGACCATCCATATAAATACTGTGGCTACAAGAGCAGGACAGAGCTGAGACTTCAGTGGCAAGTAACTTACCCTTTGACTCCCCAAAGCTTCTTCATCATCCACATAGCACAAGTCATGATGGAATACTCTTCACTTACCTGGATGACTGCAACTTCAATGACACTTTAGAACCTTGCAGAACAAAGCAGACTGCATGATTGGCAGCCATCCACCCCCTGATACATCTCATCCATCACTTCCTTAATTGTTGGAGCACAGTTGCAACAGTGTATACGATCCTGTGTATGATCTACAAGATACATTGCAGCAACTTGCCAAACCTCCATTAACAGCACCTTACAAACCCCCAATCTCTACCACCTATAAAGTTTCCCTTTAAACCACAACTATTCTGACTTAGAACTATGTTGCCATCTCTTCACTGTCACTCGATCAAAATTCTGAAATTCCTTCCTGACCAGCATTGAATATCTACACAAGGTGAAACGCAGTGATTCAAGAAGGCAGCTGACCGCCACCTTCTCAAGAGCATTTAGGAGTGGGCAACAAATACTGACTGGGCTTATGAACAACACAGCTGCCATGAAAGAATTTTTAAAATGCTATTCTGATAAATTTTTTTTTTTTTTTTTGCAACATCAAACTTCTTACTGAGAATATTTCTCTAATGTTTGCAATGCACACAACTTAATAAAGCTTGGCAAATCAAACCAAGATTGGCACAGCACCACATCACACAATGAGCAGTCTGTGCCAAAAGAAGAAAGTTAATCAGTTGTTCAATTAAAAACAAACCAGACCACCCATAAGGGGGTTACACTACATGGTACTGAACACCCTGAGAACTTGGACAGCCTCTGATAAAAAAAATCATTAAGAAACTCTACCATGATTCATTATCAAAGTGAAAGGGAATGATGTCATGCACAGCAAATTTAACAATGTTGAAACTTGTTTTCATCAGGGTGCCCTGTAACAGCAGATGGTATGGTGCCTACTTCCCGAAAAGATGACTAAAGGTCTGAGTCTCTGGGCTGCAAGTCCCTGCTGACATTGCATTCCATCAGTTCTTAACCAGAGCACTAGAAGGAACATCTTAATATGAAGCGACCCTCTTTCTCCCTTAATAAAGGGAAACACAGTCACATTTGGTTTGCCTCAATGCGCGTGCACCCCAAGCCAATCATTGTTTGAACTCCATTTACAGCAGTGTCGATGCTCTTTCCCCTTGGATAAAATGGACCAAAAACATTGCAGATGCGTTTTCTTCAGCTGCAAGAGAACTCTGAATTTCAGTTATGTTGAACAGAGTTCAATGGATTTGTTCAGAAGTCTGTTAGATCAATTAGGGTGGCACCCTTTGTAAGTTCTAACAAGATTAGAAAACATAGCTCTTGGTCTAGATTCTTAAAAAAACAAGTGATTTTTGTTTTGCGAACCAACTATCTGTTTGCCAAAAAGTAGGAAGCCAAAATCCAACAAAATAATACATCTTTCATTGCACTCTTGTGTATCAAAACAATAGTCGTGGAAGTCATTTGTTATGGCTTACTGCTTCCTTTATGGGAAATTCAGTTCTTAACAATCTTATCTGAAGTAATTCCCTGACAAACCTTTAAAGCCACAACTTCCATTTAACAAATTGGCTGGAATGTCGCAATTACTAATGTTCCTGTTTTCAAGTACTTCTCACAAAATTAATCCTTGTATTTTCAGCACTTTAGGTCAATTAAATTTAGTCCTGAAACTGGAAAAATTTCATCCCCAAATGAATTTTTACAAAGCATAAGTCAATTACGTTCTTCATAACATTACTGCATGACCTATTTCTGACAGTTCAGGATTAATAACTGCAGAATAAAAAGAAATTCTTGATTGATTCTGTAAACAAAAAATGTCCCGCTTTCCTGCCTTTGAAAAGGAACTTCAACAGAAATTTGAATTTTGAGTGCAGATGTATTTAATGTGGCAGACTACAGAATACCTCAGTGCCTTATTGTAGCAGGAATGGGTAATGAAATAGACCCCAGCTGGGAACAAATATCGGAATTTCAAAGCTGAACTGATGGCTTTTTTTGCAAAACACGCAATAGCCACGGCTGCTAAGAACTGACAGAGTGGAGTGATTAAGAATGAAGTCAAATTACATCAGTGGCAAGACTGGTTATGACCAAAAAATCAGAGCGGTCTTTTTTTTCTTTATACACATTGAAGAGATGGAATAATTGAACTATGAGCCTCAAAGGTCCATGGAGCTTTTCTCAATCTTCCATCTAGTTTCAGCAGGAGATCAGTGGAGCCAATGAAATAGCTCATTAGATATTTACTCCACTTCTTTTGGACTTTTACCAGTCTTCCACCAAAGTTAGAACATGTATGGAACGATTTGCCTGGATTGTGCGCAGAACAAGACTTTTCACTGTACCTCGGTACACGTGACAATAAACCTAAATCAAATCAACAGGTGATCAGGAGAAACACTGCAGAATTCTAAGGCATCAAACCTCAGGGCTATTAATTAAGAGGTGTCTTCAAGCTAGAAAAGGCAAATACAAATGTAACAAACAGGTGAGTATCCAATAAACTGCTAGAAACTAGTAAAGGAATACAGTAAGAGGTGCAAAAATGGAATATTAAAAAAACTTTAAGCTAATAGCAAAAAATGTATTAAATATATTAAGAGAGTGGTAAAGTGGGAAAAGGAGCAATGAAAGACAGATGAAGGCAAGATTGTAACAGACGGTAAGGAAATTGCAGACTTATTAAATACGTGGTTTGAATCAATGTTCTTAGTGGAGGAAAAGGACAAAATACCAGCAGTACAAGTGAACTCAAAAATAAACTAACTGAAGGAACCTGTTGGGTTCAAAACCAGTAAAAAGAACGTAATGAGGAAAATGTGACATAGGATAAATTAATCTCAAGACTTTCACCCAGAAAAATGAGAGGAAGTTACAAATGCATTGGTCTTAACTTTCTCAAGCTCTCTAAATTCTGGAATTGTGGGCGGAATCTTACCAAAAAATGATAGTGTCAGTTCCAGTGAGAAAAATGGCATAAACCCTCCAAAAAAAAGTGTGACTCTGGCTATCTTAAGAGCTGGAAATAGGCTCAAAACAGATCAGGATGCCGTCTTTGAAGCACACCTTCTTTGAAGGGCGCCTGACCAGCGCAGCAGTCTAACAGCCCCCAGCCATATCTCGGGGACTCTCAACACCCCTGACATTTATCGCTGGCATCTCCCTGCCCCCTATATACATCGCCGCGAACCCCCCCAGCAATGTCCGTTCGGTGCTGTACTCCACCCACCATACACAAACGCAGACCCCCCTCCTCTCCATGTGTCTCCATGTGCTTCCCACTAGGGTACAGCCCTGGCACTGACACGGCACAGGTTGGCACTGCCAGGTTGGTAATGTCCCTCTACCCCCTCCGGGGGCTGTAATTACACCTGCACCCCCCGAAGGGAATCCCTTGACTGCCTCATGCCTGACCAAAACGGTGATAAACACCACACCGATGACTAGTAGATACTGTGAGGGGGGATAGGTTGGAGAGACTGCTCACTATTGATATGCTAATGTATAAAAAGGAGGTTTGTGGGCACCATTCTACCGTAGAAAGCGGGGGGGGGGGGGAAATCCCAAAACCCAATCACGCTGGACAGAATTATGTTTTTCGATTTTCTCTGGATTTTGAGCTCGCGCCGAGTTTCTCATGGACGGAGATTGCTGGCTCAAAATCGTCCCCATTGGTTTTTGCATTGGCAAATTGTAAATGCTTCTCATATTTAAGCAAGGATGGAGCAAGAAACCAGATGACCACAGACCTATTAGTTGTGGGAAATTACTGAAATCAATCATCAGAGGTCGAATGACTGAAAACTTGGACATGCATGAGTCTTTGTCAGCCATGACCCAGCTTCTCCAACCACAATGACCAGTCTTCAAAGGTTCCCTGCCATTGAAGCACCCTCTGACCAGTGATGCAGCTGCAGTAATCGCCAATAGGCCATGCTGAGATTGCCAGTCATCTGACTGGATCAGTATCAATTGGGGGAGGGCCATCATCTTTAATTGGACAGTAGTCCTGGTGGCAGGCTCTTAATTTGCTGCTGCTCGCAAAATGCCACTCCCCTGCTCCCTGCCAAAACATGGTCGGTTCCCAATTACAGCTCCGGTGGCAGGGCATCATAGTAACTGACAAAATTCAGCTTATTCTCCTCCCATGATAGATAACTCTTCCTAATTGTAATCATCATTTAAAGCTCAAGGTCTGATGCTACCCCATTTATACAAAGAAATTGGGAGTTGGAAACTCTCCACTCACCCTCAAAACACTCCTATTCCATCCTTGGGCCCCTCACCTCTACCTATGCGTACCTCTTGCTCTTTGAAGGCATAGCTTTTTCTTTAAGCTTATTTAGTAATACACATCTTTTCTCTTCTCTGCTACATTGATCCCTCTTCTTGAACATTCCACAGCAAACATATTTTCTGGTCTCCGTCTCAGCTATACATCTCTCAGCTGTTTTCCTTTTTCGTTATATTTCTCCCATTGTCCTTTTAATTTTCTTTTAATCTGGGGTGCCCTGTTTGCATTTAGTTTTTATAAAGTGCCCCCTTAAAATTTTTACTTCCCTGGGACATTTAACTTAGGTTAGCTCATATTGCCTACTCTCTATCATTGAGGACCACAGATGTTTCTTTCACTGCAGTTCCTCTTCAGGTTAGTCCTCTAACTTCTGATGTTCTCTTTTTAAATTGACTTCTGCCAACGTTGCTCTTTAATAAAATGCATAGGCTGTTTGATCTGTTGATTGTGAAGGCTTCAGAAGATCAAGTTCTCTAAGTGATGAAGCACTACAACATTGCAGTTTACTTAAGTTTTTGATTTAGGTCGTGATGTAGTACATGATTCAATATGCCTTTTAATATTCATCAGCCCTCACCACTGTTCACTTCAGTGTTGACATATTGTTATGAAACTAGTTTTTCTCCCTATTCTCCTTGGACCCTGATTTACCTACACAATTGCTTTTGCCTGCCTTATACATTATAAGCTTTTGGGATAGCAATACCTCTCTACTTTAAACTTAGCTGGTCATACTATAAATGTATTTTCCTGAGTTGGAGCTGTCTTCCTTTTTTTAATCCTATAAATATTTTCAACTTTCATGGAATCTGAGATCCTTTAAGGCACATCTGCCAATACTTTAAGTTATTCAAATAGAAAGTGCTGGAAAAACTCAACAGGCCTGGCAGCATCTGCGAAGAAAACAGAGTTAATGTTTTGAGTCCAAAATGACTTATTTGGGAGAGTCAAATTGGACTTGAAATGTTAACTCAGCTTACAATTTCTGCCAAACCTACTGAGCTTTTCCAGGACTTTGTGTTTCTATTCCAGGGACCGGATTCTCTGCCGGTGGGATGCTCCGTTTTTGCCGGCAGCCAGGGGGGGTTTCCCGACGGCATGGGACTGCCCCACAATGGGAAACCTCATTGACTAGCTGGCGTAACGGAGCATCCCGCTGGCGGGGTGGAACAGAAATGTGGCGTGGCGGGGCGGAGAATCCAACCCCAGATCTCCTGCATCCCCAGTATTTTGCCTTTATTTAAAGTTATTCTGCTGTGTAACCCAGTGTTTAGTAATGCTTAGTAAAGTTTTGCGAGTCTTCTGCAGTAGCTGCCGTACTCAGAAGGAACAGAAGCACTCATGATGTAAAATGTAATGTTCCACATCAACTATTCCTATTTAGTGACTTCAGTAACTAAGGCTTCAGTTATAGATTCATTTATAAATCTATCTTGATTTCATACCTGAGCAGGGATTCTCCATTGCGAGTACGCCCTGCTAGTAGCGAAGACAGAGAGAATTTGGCACTCAGCTAAATCTCCCATTCACTGCAGTGGAACCGGAGAATCCTGCTGCCGTGAATGGATGGAGAATCCCACCCCAACCTTTCCAGGTTTACTTACATTTTCCTCAGACTTCATGGGCTCTCCACCCTGCTGCACCCATTTTCGGGTGCGACGCTCCCTCTGCCGGCAGCGGGATCCTCCATCCCGGCAGCTGGCCAATGGGGTTTCCGATAGTGGACACACCCACACTGTCGGCAAATCTGCGGGCGTGACTGCGCTGCCAGCGAAATGGAGGACCCAGCCAACGGAGAATCCAGCCCAATATATTTAACTGTACAGGCTTTATTTTAATGTTTCTCATTTATTACTTTGGTAAATTATGTATTCTCTATCATCTAATTCTATGTATTCTTCCTCTGATAATATTTACTGACAGATAGAGAAAGACGTCCTGTTCAATCTGTTCTTTGCTGATTATCCTGCTGTTGCCAGCCTTTTCTGTTTTTGTTTCAGATTTCGACCAACTGCAGGGCTTTGATTTATGCCTGCGTAACTGCTTGCTTGTTAAAAGAACTGTGTTTTTATTGTTCTGAAAAATTATTGGCAATGCAAGCTAAGTTCATTGCTTCAACCTTGGTTAAACATTGATTATTCTACCACCTTCCAGCACAAGGACAGAATAGTCATTGTATTCTTCACTGAGTATGAAGGAACAGAGCAATTGCTCTTGAATATAGACAAGTTTTGATAAGACAGGATTTCTATGCTAATGTTAATGATGGTAATATATGAGTGATCAACACATCCTGTTAATCGTCTTCTCAATCATCTGGTTAGTCCTCTACCTGGTAAAGGTAATGGTCAGTGTTGTGTTTTGAATATGTTTACATGTGCTTAAATGCATTTTCCTATTGGTTTTGACTGCTTTATAAGCCTATATGGCTCACAAATTCAGAAGTCATGGACTGCAAAAGCAAAGTAACCTGAGATTGGATTATGGCCCACAATTTATTTCAACGCACTTGTTGTTTAGATCACTTCCAAAGGATTTGAAACTTGTTCATTTTTAAGTGGTTATTAAAGATGTGCAGTTAAGTCTTGTCCAGCGGGAGGAGGCATAAGGAAAGATGGCACAGTGGTATTGTCACGGGACTAGTAATCCAGATCATAGATCATAGAATTTACAGTGCAGAAGGAGGCCATTCGGCCCATCGAGTCTGCACCGGCACTTGGAAAGAGCACCCTACCCAAGGTCAACACCTCCACCCTATCACCATAGCCCAGTAAACCTACCCAACACTAAGCGCAATTACCCAGGGTAATGCTCTGGGAACCTGGGTTTGAACCGCACCACAGCAGATGGTGAAATGTGAATTCAATATAAAGTCTGCAATTAAAATGATGGCCAAGAAACCATTGTTGATTGTCATAAAAACCTATCTGGTTCACTAATGTTACTTTCGGGAAGGAAATCTGCCTGGTCTGGCCCACATGTGAGCCCAGATCCTCAGAAATGTGGTTAACTTTTAAATGCCCTCTGAAATGGCCTGGCACGTCACTCGGTTCAAGGGCAATTAGGGATGGGTAACAAATGCTAACCTTGCCAGCGAAGCCCGCATCCCTCGAACAAATAGAAAAAACAGAAAGGAAACCTTCATAACAGTCTTTTGATGATGACTAGTTTTTTACATTACAGAACAAGGAAGGCTTAAAAAGATTAGAGTAGTATCCCATGCCTAACTGTCGCAGTGGAACAACTATTGATAAACTCTTAATTTTCTGATGTGAACATAAATAAAACTGTTACTTATTCAAACAGATGATTAAAGTTCATATATTAATTTTACATATCAAGAAAAGATAAAAAGCAAAGGCCACACAGGTTAAAAAGTAACTGATACCAAAAGCCGAACAAAACACTAGCACAAGTCAAAAACATATTTTTAAATGTTTCTTGTGCCACATCCATCATGCAAGTATTCATTAATTAAAAAGATTCAAATCATCTTCAGATATTTCAACATTGTTATGCTTCAGAATAAGGCAGGAAACTCCCCATAAACATCCCCAAGTCATTTATATGTTGAAAATAGCTGAGATTTCCTCTCTAGACTGGATTCCATTATTACTTCACATTTCCACTGAGGAAACTGTGCTGTAACACAAAGTATTTTCACATGAATTGCAAATCTTGGGGCATAAAGGCCCAAGGATGTTTGTTTTGGTGGGGGAATACACTTCCTCCGTTCTGCAAAACACAATGTAATCATCTCTGCTGCCCACATTAAAATTAAAACTGGAATGAAGTGTCACTGTATGTACTAAAAGGTGTCTCAGATAGAAATTGCATTTATAATACGTAAGCAATATTTAATAATTTTATAAATATTATCTGAAGAAAACTTCTACATTGACATGTGACATGTTTCTCATAGCACAATGGATTAAGACAAACAAAGATAACATAGTCACAGTTTATTGAAAATCCAAACCCCCGCCCCACCCTTTCCACCCTCGCAACTTGCTGGAGGCATTGACCTACTTGTTGGTATATGGTATATTCTTTCAGTGTTGATTGCCATTGGCGGGACTTTAGCCGTCACCTGACCTTCACACCTGTGCACCTCCAACACAGATCACAGCATGGTGAACAGAAGTGAGCAGACCAGTCAATTTTCTAATCTATAACTCGGGGGTACTGAACCATTCAAGTTCACTCAGCACACATCAGAAATCAAAACTAAGGCATTTGTGCTCTGTGTTGATCAGCTGCTTTCTGGGTAAATTTGCTTAGCCATTAGACCTTTTGGAACCTTTTGCCACATCCAGAATTTTTTATCTTTGCTATCCTTAAAGTTCATTTGGAACTGTTACCAACATACTACCAAAAGAATGCCAGGTTTGTGCAACATTCTCTGCACACAAAGAAACAGGAAAACATTTAATGAAGGTTAAGGAAAATAAGAGTAAATTTTAATAATCAAAAGCTGTCAGTTCAGAACATCGCAGTTTAAACCAGCTTTGTAATAAATATAGTAGGCAGAATTTATGAAGCGCATTTAAGATGCGCCACTATTGACTGGAAAAATATATCATTAAGAAATTTACAATATCATTCCATACAAGGCAATAACAAGAATTCACCAAGGAACACTGGGCTGGATCTTACAAACAGATATATTCCCCGTCTCAATGAAAAAGTTGGTCCTGAGCAGGTCAACTCAGAAGCCAGCTGCCCCACAGGGATAATATGTTGGGAACAGTATTAATTGATTCAGAATAGGATTTCCACCCACAGAGATGTTGTGGTATTATCATAACTGTAAGAACTGCAAGGATTAATGAAGTATCGAGAGGAGCCACTAGAGAGAGCTACAGTTATAACTATATAAGGCAGTGATGCTAAGCCTTGTGGGAGAGTGTGTGCAGGAGTTAATAGAGAGAGTCAGAAGTATAGATAGTGTATGTGAGTACAGATCATAGTTTATATCAGAGATTAGCTGTAGATGAGTGTAGCTTAAATGTTATTAATCAATTGTGTATTCTTTAGGAGTACATGTCAAATCCAAGTTAATAGTTTTAATACATTTATAGCTTTATTTAAGTTCAAGCTATTTTGTGATCTTGATGAACATACGCCAACCATCCTGAAATAAGCAACACAAAGAACACCACAGATGGCAGCTCTGTTGTCCCAGTAGCAACAGAATCAAACGGTGGCCACTGCAGGGCCAACAGCCAGTGCCCGAAGAGGAAGGGTAGTGGAGATTAAACTGAAGTAAGTCCAGTATTTTGGAGGTGTCTGGCAGGGAGACTGCAGCAAGGGAAGTGAAGGGAGTGAGGGGGGGGGGGGGGGGGGGAATAGAGAGCAGGTTAGAGAGTTTGGGGATTAATGGTGGAGGGTTTTGATCTTGGTGGAGGTGGGGGTGCTTCCAGTAGGCATAGAGGAATTTCAGGAGAAATTCCTTCTTGCCTGGCAGTAGACCGCACAATGAATGCTGTTGGGCAAACAGGACATAGAATAGTGGTGGAGGCAGAATGAGGCATTTATTGGCCACTTAAGAGCCTCAATAGGCCTAATAGACAGTAACCTAAGCCGGGAATTGAACCTGCGACCCTGGCTGTGAAGCAACGGTGCTAGCCACTGTGCTACAATGCTGCCCTTTAGTTATGGGGTCTCTAGGGGGTGCCCCTATTTCGGGGGTCCCCTATTCAGGGGGTCTCACAGGGATGCCCACTTATTCGGGAGTCTTTGTGGTGGTCACCCTATTCGGGCCTCGTTATCAGGCCGCCCGCTCAAAATGGTGGTCAATGGCAGGATTTGCAATGGAATCCCTTGCAATCGCCACCATGCATAAATTTGCTCAGCTGGGGAGAGTGAATCGCTTGTGGGTGCCACTCCGAGCACCAGCACGAACCACAAGTGATTCAGCTCTGGCGGGAGGGCACAGTCTCCCAAATGGAGAATCCAGCCCTCAGAGCTTGTGGGACCGAGCTGCAGAATGATAATAACATTTTTGATGAACTGGAGGCAACAATCCTGAATGTCAAAAATGTTGCTTTCTCGGCTGAAGCTCGCATTCAGTCCTTGGAAAGCCAGCCACTTGGTATGTCAGAAATTCTGGAAGGTTTGGAAAACCGAGACCAGAGGAAGAATGTCCAGGTCATCGGTCTGTCAGGAGAAGCGGAGGGTAAGATTCCTGTGAGGTTTTTTGAGAGCTGGCCCACAATCATTCACTTCCATGACTTCAAAGATCGCCACAAGGTTCTGGAAGCAGTGAGACGTGGCGGGACCTGGATCCATGAGGGGAGTGAAGATGTTCTTTTTCCGGGACTTCTCAGCAGCGACGCAGTGGAAACCTAGAGGCGTTGACTAAATTAGAAACCATCTCAAGGCAGCTGGAGTGAATTATGCCCTGCTTTATTCAACAACTCTGCGAAGTCTTTCGATAAGCCAGCCAGATGGCGAGAAATTGAACTGACAATCTGCAGCTTGTTGAAATTTGGACTTTCTCCCTGTTATATTGCTTTTTGTCTGATTTTATACTGTCATATATCCTGTTTATTGGGAGGTGTTAACATTTGAGCACTATACGGAATGCCTTATCGTAAGGACCTAAGGATGTCAGGAACGTTTATTTGTGGTAGCTGTACCGCATGCTAATTATCTGTCATTTACTCTTCTTATCCGTATCTTTATGATGGTAATACTGGTTATTTGGTATCCTCTCTTTAATAATGATTGAGTGACACCATTGCCGGGCGGTGGGTGGAAGTTTAGATTTTCATGGGTGGGTCAAAATGCGAGAGGGACATTCCCTTGTTGCATTTTTTTCTTCTCTCTGTCGAGGAGTTTGTCTCCTCATAGTAATGGTGGTGTGGATGGAGGGTTCGCCTTATAGGTCCTCACTTGTGTTGAGGAGTGTCTCTTTAGAACTAATGTGGTTATATGTTTTTGTATTTTAGTTGGATTGGATTGTAAGATGCTGACTGAAACCTGCAATGGTACAGACAGGTCTCTCATCCCAGAAAATAACGTTATAAGAACATTTTTGTGCCTCTGGTGTAACTTGAGATGGGGGAGGTGTGTTTTGGTGTACGCCCGAATGTGGCACGTAATCATATCCTATTTTTCTTCTGGTGGTCTGTGCAACGTCGGTAGCAAATTTTAAACCGCGTTCCTGGAATGTACGGGGACATCATCATCTTATCAAAAGGAAAAAGATCCTGGGTGCAATTTAACAGCTTCCTTGTATCCGACTTGGAGTTTGGACTAGGCCGTTGAATCTTGCGATAGACCTCTTGCAAGATTTGCGACTTCTGAGACTTCTTGCTAGATTTAAACCAAATCTCATGAGATGGCGCGATCTGGATCTCGCCCAGCACGAGATCAGCATATTTGAATGAGCCATTAGGCTCAGGCTCAGGTATAGCGACACCCAGGGAGTTTTCCAGGCCATTGGAGACTCCTGGGTGGTCAGGGGCAGGGTAGGGTGGCACTCTTACTTTCTCACTGGCATCTAAAAGGGGATGCCCAAAAGGGGAGTTGGAGAAGCCTGAAAAGGGGGGCCCTCAGCAAACCAGGTTGTGCTTACTTTGAAGGTGGGGGAAGGGTAAACGCCCATGTGTCCAGAAGGTGTCATTGCCCGTGGGTGGAGGGGACCTCAAGCTCACTTAGAAATCGGGGCATCTTTTCAAAATAGGGAGTCTCTGAGGAGCCGGTCTGGCCAGCAAGTTCACCTCACCAGTGATGAAAAAGTTTCCAGATGTTGGCTAGACCGGGGAGAATCTCCCAAGGCCCAAATAAATGACTAAGAGCACGATCAAACCAAAAGATTAACAGAGTCCATTCTGAGCGGGATTAGCAGGTTGTTCCCGGTGCCTGTAGTGCTGGGAGAGACCTGCTATCTTATGGCACTCTGTTGTGTTTTCAGGCCCCTGTGGGGAATGCCCCTGAGGCCATAGTTACATCATTTCCTGCCTGAGAAGCTCCGTCGATCGCTCGAGCCTCCAACGGAACCCTGGTGCCGGTAAATCGGGTATTATCTGTGGGTGAATATCAGTGTGGATCTCACCCAAAACGCCGCCGCCAAACTGGCCCAAAAGGAGCAAACAAAGTTAAAGCTGGAATGGGTGGGTCAGGTCTTCTTTGCGTTGTTTTTGACCAGCAGCAGGAGAGTCGCAGTTTTGGTCAAAAAAAATGTTCTCTTCAAGGTGCAGAATTGTGTGAAGGATGAGCGGGCGTAGATATGGATCCCATGGATACGTTATTATTAAGGGGCTTGTATATGACGAATCTGTCTCGAAAATGAATGTGTTTCGTCCTCCAAATCACTCCCCGGACTTTGTCACAAAAGTATTCATGGACTTCACAGACCTGGCTTTGACCAATTCTTTTGTGGACAGGGAGTTTAATTGTCATTTATTTGTCATTTGGATCCCTTGATAGATAAGTTCTCAGCAACCAAAAATCTCCCCCAGCTGACAGGCAAGGACATTAGAGTCAGTATGTGAGGTGGGATACCTGGATGTGCGGAAGACTTTCCATCCCAGAGATAAAGAATTTATATTTTTCTCAGCTTCACATCAGTAACATACTAGAATTGACTATTTCTTTATGTTTACATTTGGTCTCCTCCTGTTCAAAAGGTAGCATCGCGATCTCTGACCATGCTCCTGTCTTCCTGGAGTTAATACTCAAGGGCTTGCCCCCACCCCCCGCCACGGGCTAGGCTATCCCCTCTGTACATGACCCCCTCTTCCTCCCCCGGCAATGCTATCCCCTAAAGCATGATTCTAAAGGTATTAGATTAATTAAAACTGAAGACATTAAGAGGGCATTTAAGGATTTTTATGCTGAAGTGTACAAGTCATATAGGTAAAAAACGGGATGAGGTCCTACAAGCGGAATTCAGGGAGTTAGGAGTTAAGCTAAAAAGTAGGACCTCAAAGGTAGTAATCTCAGGATTGCTACCAGTGCCACGAGCTAGTCAGAGTAGGAATGTCAGGATAGATAGGATGAATGCGCGGCTCGAGAGATGGTGCAAGAGGGAGGGATTCAAATCCTGGGGCATTGGGACCGGTTCTGGGGAGGTGGGACCAGTACAAAAAGGACGGTCTGCACCTGGGCAGGACTGGAACCGATGTCCTAGGGGGGGTGTTTTCTAGAGCTGTTGGGGAGGGTGTAAACTAATGTGGCAGGGGGATGGGAACCGATGCAGGAAGTTGGAAGGTAGTAAAACAGGGACAGAAGCAAAAGGAAGTAAGGGGAAAAGTGCAAGGCAGAGAAGACACAGTCAAAAATCTAAAAGGGCGACAGTACAAGGTACAGTAACTGAGGGAGCTCAGTGAATAGGCCCAGTAATAACAAAAGGAATAAAACTGGAGATGTTAAGGTTCAAAACAGAGGTAAAAAAACCAACATAAGTGTACTTTACCTGAATGCTCGTAGTATTCGGAATAAAGTTAATGAGTTGATGGCACAAATCATCGTAAATTACTATGATTTAGTGGCCATTACTGAAACATGGTTAAAGGATGGTCACGACTGGGAGTTAAATATCCGAGGGTATCAAACTATTCGGAAGGACAGAGCGGATGGTAAGGGAGGTGGTGTTGCTCTGTTATTTAAGGATGACATCCGGGCAATAGTAAGGGATGACATCGGTGCTATGGAGGATAAGGTTGAATCCATTTGGGTGGAAATCAGGAATAGTAAGGCGAAAAAGTCACTGATAGGAGTAGTCTATCGGCCACCAAATAGTAACGATATGGTGGGGCAGGCAATAAACAAAGAAATAACTGATGCATGTAGAAATGGTACAGCAGTTATCATGGGGGATTTTAATCTACATGTCGATTGGTTTAACCAGGTCGGTCAAGGCAACCTTGAGGAGGAGTTTATAGAATGTATCCGCGTTAGTTTCCTGGAACGTATGTAATGGAACCTACGAGGGAACAAGTGGTCCTAGGTCCTGTCCTGTGTAATGAGACAGGATTGATTCATGATCTCGTAGTTAGGGATCCTCTCGGAAGGAGCGATCACAATATGGTGGAATTTAAAATACAGATGGAGGGTGAGAAAGTAAAATCAAATACTAGTGTTTTGTGTTTAAACAAAGGAGATTACAAGGGGATGAGAGAAGAACTAGCTAAGGTAGACTGGGAGCTAAGACTTTATGGTGGAACAGTTGAGGAACAGTGGAGAACCTTCCAAGCGATTTTTCACAGCGCTCAGCAAAGGTTTATACCAACAAAAAGGAAGGACGGAAGAAAGAGGGAAAATCGACCATGGATATCTAAGGAAATAAGGGAGAGTATCAAATTGAAGGAAAAAGCATATAAAGTGGCAAAGATTGCTGGGAGATTAGAGGACTGGGAAATCTTTAGGGGCAACAGAAAGCTACTAAAAAAGCTATAAAGAAGAGTAAGATAGAGTATGAGGGTAAACTTGCTCAGAATATAAAAACAGACAGTAAAAGTTTTTACAAATATATAAGACAAAAAAAGAGTGGCTAAGGTAAATATTGGTCCTTTAGAGGATGAGAAGGGAGTTTTAATAATGGGAAATGAGGAAATGGCTGAGGAACTGAACAGGTTTTTTGGGTCGGTCTTGTGAGAATTTGGGCCATCAGAGAGGGACCAGGCAGGGCTGCCTCCTTATCCCCTTGCTGTTTGCATTTGCTGTACAGCCCCTGGCAGAGATTATTAAGCAAGATCTTTTGATATTTGGGCTGCGCTGTGGGGGGAACAGCAGAAGATCACGCTTTATGTTGATGATGTGCTGCTATTTATATCGAAGCCGGACATTTTGGTTCCCGCTATTGTCGACGTGGTAGATTTAGTACCTTCGCCGGTTATAAGATTAACTTTTGAAAGTTTGATACTGTGACAGTGGGAGGGTTGAGAGGTGAGAGGTAGACCACTCTTCCTTGCTATTTTCCCTTTTAGGTGGTCGCCATTGGAATTTACTTTCTGGGGTGTTGTAAATACCAAACAACTATATTGGGCTAATTTCCTTCAGTTGATTTTGCCTATAGATGGGACCTGACTCGTTGGTTTTCATTGATAAGATGCATGTTTTGCCGTGGATGATGTATCCCTTGCAGATGTTACCAACCTTACTGTCTGCTAGAGTCTTAAAGGAGATCAATGGAATGATCAGTTTGATTATAGGAAATAAGAAGAAGCCTTGTTTGAAGTTCATCAATTTGCAGCTCCCAGCTTCTAAGGGGGATTGAGAGTCCTGAATATTAGATCGTACCAATTAGCCTCTCATCCTAGGTTTATAAGGAACTGGCTGAGAAAGACCCCACCTAATTTGGCTCTTTATTGAAGCAGACCAGTTGGTGTATCCTTTACAGGTTTTGTTATTTTATTGGGACTTTAGTTCGGGTCAACAAAGTGCAAAAATCCTATAATTATTAATACTCTCAGACCGTGGAGAATGGTCATAAATTAAAAGGGAGCTCTTAGCTGACTTCTACCCTCTCTCTCCCATTCAGGGCAGCCCAGACTTCCTACCAGGTCTTATGGACCATGGACATTTTGAGGGTGGCCAGGCAAAGGATAGAACAATAAAGGACAGTGGGGGGAATGTGTTGAGCCAGTGGAAATGGGTGAAGTACTAAATGAGTACTTTGCATCAGTGTTCACCAAAGAAAGGGACTTTGTGGAAGATGATTCTTAGGTAGGGTGTGACCAGTCTGGGTCATGTTGACATTGAAAAGGAGGTGGTATTGGTAGATAGGTCTCCTGGACCATATGGGATTTGCCCCAGAATTCTGAGGGAAGCAAGGAAGGACATTGCTGGGGCCTTGACTGACATATTTGTAGCCTCAGTGTCTACAGGTGAGATCCCAGAGGACTGGAGAATAGCTAATGTGATACCGCTGTGGTGACAAGCTGGATACAGAACTGGCTCGGTCACAGAGGCAGTGGGCAGCAGTAGAAGGGTGCTTTTCTGAATGGAAGGTTGTGACTAGTTGTGTTCCACAGGGATCGGTGCTGGGGCCTCTGTTGTTTGTAGTATACATAAACAATTTGGAGTAAAATGTAGCTGGTCTGATTATTAAGTTCGCGGATGACAACAAGATTGGTGGAGTGGCAGATAGTGTTGAGGATTGTCAGAAGATACAGCAGGACATAGATAGGTTGGAGACTTCGGCAGAGAAATGGAAAATGGAGTTTAATCGCGACAAATGTGAGCTAATGCATTTTGGTAGGTCTAACATAAGAGGGGAAATATACTGTAAATGGCAAACTCTTAGGAGTGTAGAAAGTCAGAGAGATCTGGGCGTACAGGTCCACTGATCTTTGAAAGTGGCAACACAAGTGGACAAGGTAGTCAAGAAAGCATATGGAATACTTGCCTCCATTGGAAGGAGCATCGAGTATAAAAACTGGCAAGTCATGCTACAGTTGAATAGAACCTTGTTAAGGCTGCACTTGGAATATTGCGCACAATTCTGGTCGCCACACTAACGGAAGAATGTGGAGGGTTTGGAGAGGATGTTGCCTGGTCTGGAGGGTGTTACCAAGCGGAGAGGCTAAATAGACTCGGACTATTTTCATTGGAACAACAGAGATTGAGGGGCGACCTGATAGAGGTCTACAAGATTATGAGAGGCATGGATAGAGTAGTTGGCAGGTACTCAATCCCAGAGTGGAGACGTCTGTCACCAGAGGGCACAGGTTTCAGATCCGTGGGGGCAAAGTTTAGAGGAGATGTGAGAGGCATGCTTTTTATGCAGAGGGTGGTGAGTGCCTGGAACGCGTTGCCAGGAGAGGTTGTGGAAGCAGATACATTAACAGCCTTCAAAATGCATCTTGACAAATACATGGATAGGATGGGCATAGATGGATGTAGATAGGAAGTGCTGGGGGTTTTGGCCAAGGGTGGTATCATAACCGGTACAGGCTTGGAGGGCCGAAGGGCCTGTTCCTGTGCTGCATTTTCTTTGACTCAATATTTGGAGAGATGGAGGCATTTGTAGGCTGGGAGATATATTCAGTGGTGTCTCCTTGTCATCTTTTGAGCAGCTATGCTGACAATTTAACATTCTGAGACACTCCTTTTTTAAATATCTGCAATTTACAGACTTGACACTTAGCGTCTTGACACTCCTAATCCTCCAGTGGAAGAAATCCTGATTGCTGCAGAGCTTAAACAGTTAATTAGTAGGTTTATAATATTTTGTGTTCTAGATCCTGTTGAAGTACATTGGGTACCTTGTAGTCTTGGGAACGAGACTTGGCAACAAATCTTGATAAGGAGACATGGGGTAGTATGTGGGATTATGCCAATAAATCTTTCTATGCAATAGAACAAAGGAGACTCAGTTCAAGATATTGCACCACTAGTATATCACGCTGGGTTTGAGACACAGGTTTGATCCTGCTATATGCCTGATGTGCCTAAAGTGCCTGGTAGTCAAGGGTGATTATATACACTGCGTATGGACTGGTGTCAAGATTCAATCCTATTGGTCTGATGTGGTTAAGGAGCTTGAAAGGATATTTTGCAGGGCTTCAGAATTTGATCCTTTGTTCCTTAATTCTGAGTTTTCCAGATAGGGGAATTATTGCATTAATGAACAATGGCTGAATAATATCCTAACTTCTGCTCAGAAAAATATCCTCTACTCCTGGATCAGTGACAAGTATCCTTCAATTCAAAACTGGCATAAAACGGTCATGGAATATATTCCTGTGGAATTCCTGATGTCTATGCTCCGTTCTAAGTCAGATACTTTCCATAAGGTGTGGGGTTCCAATATCAGACTTTTAGGCTCCGCTTTGTCTAACCTGCTCCCATGAGCCATAATGCAAGTCGTGAGCTCGCTATACATAAAGGTGTGCATCTTGATATGTTATCCGATCATGTTTAGATAGCCTTATCTTCTTTCTCCCCCCCATTTCCTATTTGAACTGGCCTATAAATGGGGCACTAGTTCTTACGGACTGTTGTTCTGAATTTATTCTATCTTATTCTGTTCTTACGTATGTAGAAATATTTGTTTTGTACTGTACCTGTTGTGTTTTGAAAATTTGTTAACTGTAAAAATGTTAAAACTCTGATGAAAAAGATATTTAACAAATTTGGGACATGGTTTGTGCTGTCAGTCTGGTGGGGTGGGGCCTGATAGAGCCACCATAGTCAGCTCCAGAGATCAGAGAGCCATATTTTCTTTTTCAGATATTTTATTCCAAACATACCCAACATTAACACAATACACAGTCAAAGAATAATCAAAAGATTTTTTTCCCTTTACCCCCCTCCCCCGCGATGAATAACTCCTCAAATAAAGACGTGAACATCCTCCACCACATCTCAAAAACCTCCTCTGACCCCCTCAACTCGTACTTAATCTTCTCCAGCTGGAGAAAGTTGTGCAAGTCTCCAGCCAGACCACCACCCACGGTGAGGTATCTGACCTCCAATTCAACAGGATTATTCGCCGGGCAATCAAAGAGCGAAGGCCACAAAATTGGCTCCCTTCCTCTCCAGCACATCAGGGTGCCATCATGAAAGGGTTCCACAATCCGAACTGATCCAAAACTCCCCCAAACCCCCAGCACAAAGGTATCGGGGGCTATCCCCATCATAGCACAATTATCGGGGCTTCCCCCCAACAGCATAATTATTGGGGACGTTCCCGCATCACGGTACAATTATTAGGGGTTTTCTCTGCCACGGGACAATTATTGGGGGTCTCCCCCCCTACCCCCATGCAATATTGCCGGTGCTCCTCCCTTACTACCAGGTCCCTCACTCGACTGCCAGGTCCACCCCCCCCTCCCCTCCCCTCCCCTCAGTGCGATGTGCCCCCTTCACTGTCCACTCCCCATCAGTGGCCAGGTCATTCATTTAAAGGCCTGAGCGTTCCCCCCCACCACTACACATAAATTGGGCTCTCCAGAGGACTGACCCCGCACTACCCACTGGCACAGGTTGGCAGATTGTCACTGCCAAGTTGGACCAGGTTGGCACTGAGGGGTTGGAACATCACTGGCGAGGGGCAGGGAGTCTCGTCTTCACATTGAGGATACTCTCCATCGTGTTGTGTGGCACCACCACTGCACTAAATGGGATAGACTTCGAACAAATCTAGCAACTCAAGACTGTGCATCGATAAGGCGCTACAAGCCATCAGCAGCAGCATAATTGTACTCAACCACAACTTCCAACCACAAGACCTGGAACATACCACACTCTACCATTACCACCAAGCCAGGGGATCAACTGGCTCAATGAAGAGGGCAGGAGAGCATGCCAGGAACAACACCAGGCATACCTAAAAATGAGGTGCCAACCTGGTGAAGCTACAACACAGGATGACTTGTGTGCCAAACAGGATAAGCAACAAGTAATAGACAGAGCTAAGTTATTCCACTATGCACGCATCAGATCTAGGCTCTGCAGTCCTGCCACATCTAGCCGTGAATGGTGGTGGACATTAAACACTCATTGGAGGAGAAGGCTCCACAAATATCCCCATCCTAAATGATGGAGAAGCCCAGAATATCTTTGCAAAAGACAAGGTTAAAGCATGAGCGACAATCTACAGCCAGAAGTGCCGAGTGAATGATCCATCTCAATCTCCTCCAGAGGTCCCCAGCATTACAGATGCCTCCAGACAATGTGATTCATTCCATGTGAAATCAAGGAACAGCAGAAGGCGCTGGATACTGCAAAGGCTATGTGCCCTGACAATATTCCGGCAACAGTACTGAAGACTTGTGCTCCAGGACTTGCCGCACACCTAGCCTAGCTGTTCCAGTAGAGCTACAACACTGGCATCTCCCCAACAATGTGGAAAATTGCCCAGATGTGTTCTGTACAGAAGAAACAGGAAAAATCCAACCCAGCCAATTACCACGTTATCAGTATAGTGTCCATCATCAGAAAAGTGATAGAAGAAGTCATCAACACTGTGTCATGGAATACTCTTCACTTGCCTGGATGAGTGCAGCTCCAACAACACTCAAGAAGCTTGACACCATCCAAGATAAAGCAGCCCGCTTGATTACTCCCCCTTCCACCAACATTCAAACACTCCACCACCGACCAACAGTGTCAGCCGTGTGTACCATCTACAAGATGCACTGCAATAACTCACCAACTCACCTTCCAAACCACAACCACTACCATCTAGGACAAGAGCAACAGATACCTGGGAACCCCACCACCTGAAGGTTCCCCTTCAAGACACTCATCACCCCGACTTGGAAACATATTGCCATTCCTTCACTGTCATTGGGTCAAAATCTTGGACCTCCCCCCCGAACAGCACAGTGTGTGTACCTACACCTCAGGGACTGCAACGGTTCAAGAAGGCAACTCACCACCACCTTCTGAAGAGCAACTAGGGATGGGGAATAAATGCAGGCCAAACCAGCGACGCCCCACATCCCGTGAATTTTATTTGAGCTGTGACAAAAAGTCATCCAAACTCGAAAGATTAGCTCCCTTTTGGCTCCACAGATGCTGTCAGACCTGCTGAGATTGTCCAGTATTTTCTGTTTTCGATTCAGATTCCAGCATCTGCAATAATTTGTGAATTTTATTTGATTTGGCCTGCACTGGTCCAGTTCTCTTGTCAGGTGGAACTTGCATACAATGGCAGTTGGCTGCTGATTCAAATCCCGAGCTACTTGAAACATTATTTCAAAATTAAGTGCATTTCTATTGATTATTTTGAGAAAATAACAGATGTACTTTTATCCATTATTTGCCACCACCCATCTGTTTCTAGTACAGGGCAATATCTTACAGAAGAGCATTTATAGGGGATCATATGAAATGATTTGCTAATTCACTTTCAGATGCAGTTCTCACACTTATCTTTACAAAGTATGTTTCTAAATTTTATCAGCGAAGCCTCATGTTAGGAAATTAACAAAAATATCAATCCTTTCGTGTCAATATTCAACAGGTCAATCTTATCGTGAAATAAACAATGAACACCATGTTTCAATGGAAAGAAACGCCTGAGCACAGAAGCTTAATTTGCGAACAATATTTTGCATCATGAAGTAAACAAGTTTCAGTTTTTCACCTTAAATATCACTTGGCCTTTAAATTCAACACAGGTTCACCCACTCTTTGCACACAGATTCCAATGGCAATTTTTCATGGCGTTTTACACAGGAAATACTCCTTGGAATTGCAGGCCTACCTACTTAAAGCTTGTTGGTTAATCTGTGGAAAGTTTTTTTTTAATTCTTTCAAGCCAATTACCGCCTTATCAGTATACTGTCCATCATCAGAAAAGTGACAGAAGAAGTCATCAACACTGTGTAATGGAATACTCATTTAATACACATTGAAACTAATGTGGCAGAGGGATGGGAACCAGATTAGGAAGTTAGAGGTCAGTAAAGAGGCAGCAACGAAAGTCAGTAAGGTATTGACAATAAACTCAATGTGACTAAGGGGAAGAGTAGACAGGGAAGAGACGATGAACGCAAAGGGGCGGATGGTCTGAGGTGCATTTGTTTTAATGCGAGAAGTGTAGCAGGTAAAGCAGATGAATTTAGGGCTTGGATTAGTACCTGGGAATATGTTATTGGTATTACTGAGACTTGGTTGAGGGAAGGGCAAGACTGGCAACTAAATATCCCAGGGTATAGATGCTTCAGGAGGGATAGAGAGGGAGGTAAAAGGGGTGGAGGAGTTGCATTACTCGTCAGAGATGATATCACAGCTGTGATTAAGGAGGGCACGACGGAGGATTTGAACACTGAGGCAATATGGGTAGAGATAAGAAATAGGAAGGGTGCAGTAACATTGTTGGGACTTTACAACAGGCCTCCCAAAAGCGAGCGTGAAGTAAAGGTACAAATATGTTGACAGATTATAGAAAAATGTAGGAGCAATAGGGTGGTTGTGATGGGAGATTATAACTTCCCCAACATTGAATGGGACTCATGTAGTGTTGGAGGTGTAGATGGAGCAAAATTTGTAAGGAGCATCCAGGAGAGTTTTTTTTTAGAGCGGTATGTAAATAGTCCAACTTGGGAAGGGGCCATACTGGACCTGGTATTGGGGAATGATCCTGGCCAGGTGGTTGAAGTTTCAGTAGGTGATTACTTTGGGAATAGCGATCACAATTCCGTAAGTTTTAGAATACTCATGGACAAAGACGAGAGTGGTCCTAAAGGAAGAGTGCTAAAATGGGGAAAGGCCAAGTATAACAAAATTTGGCAGGGGCTAGGGAATGTGAATTGGGAGCAGCTGTTTAAGGGTAAATCCACATTTGAAATGTGGGACTCTTTTAAGGAAAGGTTGATTGGAGTGCAGGACAGACATGTCCCTGTGAAAATGAGGGATAGAAATGGCAAGATTAGGGAACCATGGATGACGGGTGGAATTGTGAGACTAGCTAAGACGAAAAAGGAAGCATACATAAGATCTAGGCGACTTAAAACTGATGAAGCTTTGGAGGGAAAGTAGGACGAATCTCAAATGCACAATAAAGAGTGCTAAAAGGGGTAATGAAATATCTTTGGCTAACAGGGTTAAAGAAAATCCCAAAGCCTTTTATTCATATGTAAGGAGCAAGAGGGTAACTAGAGAAAGGATTGGCCCACTCAAAGACAAAAGAGGGAATTTATGTGTGGAGTCAGAGGAAATGGGTGAGATTCTTAAAGAGTGCTTTGGATCGGTATTCACCAAGGATAGGGACATGGCGGATGTTGAGGCGAGGGATGGATGTTTAAATACTCTAGGTCAAGTCGGCATAAGGAAGGGGGAAGCTTTGGTTATTCTAAAGGGCATTAAGGTGGACAAGTCCCCAGGTCCGGATGGGATCTATCCCATTTACTGAGAGAAGCGAGGGATGAAATAGCTGGGGCCTTAACAGATATCCTGGCAGCATCCTTGAGAACGGGTGAGGTCCCGGAGGACTGGAGAATTGCTAATGTTGTCCCTTTGTTGAAGAAGGGTAGCAGGGATAATCCAGGGAATTATAGACCTGTGAGCTTGACATCAGTGGTAGGCAAACTGTTGGAGAAGATACTGAGGGATAGGATCTATTCACATTTGGAAGAAAATAGACTTATCAGTGATAGGCAGCATGGTTTTGTGCAGGGAAGGTCATGTCTTACAAACCTAATAGAATTCTTTGAGGAAGTGACAAAGTTAACTGATGAGGGAAGGGCTGTAGATGTCATATACATGGACTTCAGTAAGGCGTTTGATAAAGTTTCCCATGGCAGGTTGATGGAAAAAGTGAAGTTGTGTGGGGTTCAGGGTGTACTAGATAGATGGATAAAGAACTGGCTGGGCAACAGGAGACAGAGAGTAGTGGTGGAAGGGAGTGTCTCAAAATGGAGAAAGGTGACTAGTGGTGTTCCACATGGATCTGTGCTCGGACCACTGTTGTTTGTGATATACATAAATGATCTGGACGAAGGTGTAGGTGGTCTGACTAGCAAGTTTGCAGATGATGCTAAGATTGGTGGAGTTGCAGATAGCGAGGAGGACTGTCAGAGAATGCAGCAAAATATAGATAGATTGGAGAGTTGGGCAGATAAATTGCAGATGGAGTTCAATCCAGGCAAATGCGAGGTGATGCATTTTGGTAGATCTAATTCAAGAGCGGACTATACGGTCAATGGAAGAGTCCTGGGGAAAATTGATGTACAGAGAGATCTGGGAGTTCAGGTCCATTGTACCCTGAAGGTGGCAATGCAGGTTGATAGAGTGGTCAAGAAGGCATACAGCATGCTTGCCTTCATTGGACGGGGTATTGAGTACAAGAGTCGGCAGGTCATGTTACAGTTGTATAGGACTTTGGTTAGGCCACATTTGGAATACTGCGTGCAGTTCTGGTCGCCACATTACCAGAAGGATGTGGATGCTTTAGAGAGGGTGCAGAGGAGGTTCACCAGGATGTTGCCTGGTATGGAGGCTGTTAGCTATGAATAAAGGTTGAGTAGATTAGGATTGTTTTCGTTGGAAAGACGGAGGTTGAGGGGGGACCTGATTGAGGTCTACAAAATTATAAGAGGGATGGACAGGGTGGATAGCAACAAGCTTTTTCCAAGAGTGGGGGTGTCAATTTCAAGGGGTCACGATTTCAAAGTGAGAGGGGGAAAGTGTAAGGGAGATGTGCGTGGAAAGCTTTTTACGTAGAGGGTGGTGGGTTCCTGGAATGCTTTGCCAGCGGAGGTGGTAGAGGCGGGCACGATAACATCATTTAAGATGCATCCAGACAGATATATGAACGGGCGGGGAACAGTGGGAAGTAGATCCTTGGAAAATAGACGACAGGTTTAGATAAAGGATCTGGATCGGCGCAGGCTGGGAGGGCCGAAGGGCCTGTTCCTGTGCTGTAATTTTCTTTGTTCTCTTCACTTGCCTGGATGAGTGCAGCTCCAACAACACTCAAGTAGCTTGACACCATCCAAAACAAAGCCCTTTCAAGGGAGACTTCCAGTGGTGTCATATGAGAGCACGTCGCATGAAAGATGGCTCCCGCCAAATTCTTCGTTTCTTATCCCTTTTGCACGTTTTTTCGTTGTTTTTGTGCCAAACCCAGTTCGCTGAGATAGGTAATTTATTTGATGGAGATATATTGAAAGTTTTGAAGAAAAAGCCCACTAGGAAAGAAGCTCAGGCTGATAGCTCGGCAAGAGAGCCTGAAGGAGGAATGATGGTGGAGGTCAGCCATGTCCATTACAATAGACATGTTAGCTGTGGTGATGGTGCAGGAAAAGTTTGGGAAGCAGATGGACTTTGAGCAGCAAGATAAAGAAATGAAGGAATACTTTGCACCTACTTTCGAGGAGGCATGGGCCTAATCCGAGGGCAGCTTGCTAAGACCCTGAAGGCTGGGAAAGAACAAGGCGATATGTTGAAGGGCATGGAGGAGGCCTTTTATCAGCATGAGGGGCGGTTTGCCTCGATGGAAGCTGCTCATGTTACTGCTCATGGCGGAGAGTAACAAGGGCCTGAGGACGAACGTGGAAGATCTGGAGAACAAGTTGCGACAGCTGAACCTCAGGATGGTGGGGCTGCTTAAGGGAGTGGAGAGCTCGAGGCCAACCAAGTACTTCTCAGAGTTACTCGCTCAACTGGTGAGGAGGGGGTGGGGGGAAGGAGGAGTTTGGACAGAGCCATCGGGAACTCTGGCAGCGCCATGGTTTAATGACCACCACAGACAGTGATTATGTGCTTTCATAGTTTCCAGACAAAGGATCAGGTCCTGGAGTGGGCACAGAACATGCGGCAACGATTCGTATCAATTTCACGCCCAAAATTACATTCAATTATTTGGGAGTATTGCACTTAATATTCCACTGTTTAATAAAAATCCATCATAACTTCCTAGTTTTTGTATTCTGTACCTTCATTTAATAAGCACAAGATCCTCATCAACCACTTTCTCAACCTGTACTGCCACCTTCAACAATTGGTGTGCATACACCCTGGGTCCCTCTGCATTTGCAACCCTAAACAATTCTATCCTTTGTTTTGTATTGCTTTCCGTTATTCTTCCCACCAAATATATCATTCATCCACTTCTCTGCATTAAATTTGATCTGTTATATGTCCTGCCACTTCTCCAGCCTACATCCACTTGAAGTCTATCACTATCTTCCTCACTGTTCATCATTTGAAATTTTGAAATTGTGTCCTGCACACCCAAGTCTAGGTTATTCATATCGATCAAGATCACATTGTGCAGTTGTCCTAAATACTAGCCTCTGGGAAAAAGCAACTGTTCACCACTACTCTATGGGGAGAATTTTACATTACCCCTCCAGTGGGTTGGTAAGCGAGGGGTGACCATAACATTATTCGCAAAGCCTTCCTACCAGTCTCATGCCTGCCCCACCTCTCTGCAATTTTACACTAGGACAGGAGAGGCCCAGGCCCAATTTAGACCCCTAAAATGGCAAATTATTGACTACTTCAGGCCGTTACCATCCAGCCTCAATTTTCAGGGATTCCTACCATTCTAAAAAGCCTGACTTCTGTTTTCTGTCACTCAGCCAACTTTGTATCCATGTTTCCACTGCCTATATTATTCTGCAGCTTAAACTGCTGACAAGCCTGTTTTGTGGCATTTTATTAAACATCATTTGCAAGTCTGTGTACACTACAACAAACGCATGACATTTCACCAACCCTCTGTTATCTCTTCAAATATCTCAGTCAATTACTTAAACACAATTTTCCTCAAACAAATCCATGCCAACTTCCCTAATTTAATCCACATTTATCCAAGTGACTGTTAATTTTGTCCCAGATTGTCTTTTCTAAAAGCTTTCTCTCCACTGAGGTTAAACGGACTGGACGGTTGATGCTGGGCTTATCCGAAGAGCCATTTTGAACAAGGGTGTAACTTTAGCATTTCTCTCATCTTCTGGAACCAGCCTTGTATTTCATTGCAGGTTTTATTTTACAGTTGTCACCCATGCCAGTAGTGCAACTATAAATAGAGTTGCTATGAAAAATTATGGACCGGGGAAGGAAGTGCGTTTCTATTGACGTTCTTCCTTAAAAATACTTAATATTTTCCATAAATATTATGGCTTAAACAATGGCTTGACATTTTATTATTGACCTCAAAATTTCCAGTTATCATATGCCAAACATTAGAAACTATTCCATATAATTATCAGTCAGACAGGATACATATTACAAAGTCCTGCATTTTTCATAAATTAGGCCTTCATGGATCTAAGCATATATCTCTCACATTTTTTCTACTTTCTCTCCTCTCTTTGTCTGACAGCAATGACATGTTCCTGGGAAACGGTTCCATGGTTACTAGTCACCTGCTTGCACCTTGCACAATTGCCCATTATTCATGTGTGAACTTTGACAGTGAACAACAGCAGCCTATTCAACCTGAAGAAGGGATCATGTTCCCACCAATATTTACAGGCATTATAAGCCAATGTCACATGTTGGTGATCAGGAACGAGTATCATTGCCAATATTACTTTCACTATCACAGGAGCAGACAAATGTACCACCTCTATGTTGCCCTGAATTAGTCGTGTTAACTCATTAAAGACTGGTCATTCTCAGGTGGGATCTTTCTCAAATACTGGGTAAAACTTGCTTGAAGCAGCTTGGAACTCACGTTAAATCTACCTAAATTAACTCTGTGATGTTCACTGCACATAAATATGTATTAATGATTCATTTGAAAAGACGGGTGTTTTTCTGCTTGGTATCATTTATTTGATTTATTAATTTTTCAAAGATCGCTCATTTCTCTGAACCGTCGATTTGAGTCGGCAGCACGGTGGCGCAGTGGTTAGCACTTCTGTCTCATGGCGCTGAGGTCCCAGGTTCGATCACGGCTCTGGGTCACTGTCCGTGTGGGGTTTGCACATTCTCCCCATGTTTGCGATGGTTTTGCCCCCACAACCCAAAGATATGTAGGGTGGGTGGATTGGCCATGCTAAATTGCCCCTTAATTGGAAAAAAAATAATTGGGCACACTAAATTTATAAAATTAAAAAAATAAAAAGATTTAATAAGAAACTGTCCATTTGAGTCTATCCAATTTTATGCCAATTTCAGCTCCGGTTTCTGGCCCAGATTCACACATATATCACTCATTCTCTCTTGCCTCAATTTATTTTTAGAATTTCTCACTTTCCTCCCTTTCAGATTTTTTTCCACTTGTCTGAAACATACACTGGAAAAGCACAGAGTCAGGGAGTAAAAAGTATAATTCCAGGATTTCCAGCAGCTCATAATTAAAAGAGAACTGATTGGAAGCAAACTTGTCATTTCTCATTTCAATATAATTCATTTGGCATGAATGGGAAAAAAAACCCCGAAAATTACTTGATCAACAGCAAGAAGTATTTTATTCCATGCAGTCCGAATTTATCATTACCTCTTGCACACTTGGATCCACAATCTTTATGCTGCTGTGTTCTGGCGGAACTGATGGTGGAGGTGGTGCTCGGCGTTTCTTTATGTCTGTCATTTGTGATATTTTCAATATGTTGTTCGCAGAAAGTGATGGATTCAAATTAGTTGATCGTGTGGTAACAGTTGGTGTGGATGGAGCTGTTGAATAGCCCTGCAGTTAGCAGGGAAAGATTTGATTAACCAGTGACAAAAATTCTGCATATACTCATTTGGTTATCCAAAACTAAATTAAACAAACTGAGGGACGAATTAAAATAGACCTCCAAAACAATGCATGTACAACTACATATGTTTTTTAAAATTACATAGCTATTAAAAGGTTTCATCAATATCTATGGTATTGGATGATCATTTTGGGTTAAAAATGGTTTTCAATTCAACAAATAACCAAAAATTACATTATCTTTGTTTAAAACAAATAAGCTCTCAAATGAAACTTCAGGCTACCTCCAAAACAATGCATGTACAACTACATATGTTTTTAAAAATTACATAGCTATTAAAAGGTTTCATCAATATCTATGGTATTGGATGATCATTTTGGGTTAAAAATGGTTTTCAATTCAACAAATAACCAAAAATTACATTATCTTTGTTTAAAACAAATAAGCTCTCAAATGAAACTTCAGGCTACGGTACTTGTGATATCATCCCATGATTGAGTGAATTGCAATATTTGTCCAAGTCAAAGCAGTGAGATTCTTGAAGCAGATCATGGAGGTGGTAGTGTTCGCATAAAATTAATGCTCATCCTTCTTGTAGATATAGCAGGGGAGAGAACGATACTGCCAAATGACCTTGCAGGGCATTCGGCAGATTATTCTCACTGCAGTTATGCAATGGTGGAGCAGAGCATAGTGACAGAGCGTCCAATCAAGCAATGTTAACTTGCTTGACACGGCTGCATCCATCCAGGAAAGTGGTGAGAATTCAATCACACTCTTGACTTGAGTCTTGTAGATGGTGAGAAGTCACTTGTCACAGGGTGTGTAGTTTCTACCTGCTCTTGTAGCCACATTATTGGTTCGGTGCATTTGTTCAGTTTTGGATTAACAGTAACCTTCAATAATTGCTCCATGAAGAAGCACCTAATTTCCAACAAAGGATGGGTAAGATTGCACTGATCCTGTCAACCGATAGCCTAATTTCTAAAAGAATATTAGGAATGAATCAATTCACATATGATTAGAGACTTACTCAAATGTGGACTATAGATAACGAAATGTAGAAGGTAATGTGTGACAATATCTATGAATTGTGGCATGGCATATTGGGATTTTTGAACTTTTCTCTATAGAAATAATTTGCAAGAGTTACATTTAATTTTTGTTTACACAAAGTGTATAAATACATTTCTTTAATGCACTGAACAAATGTGGCTGAAGCGCTAAGCCATTGGGCACCAAAGAAACAGGAGTGGAGCATTTCACCTCCTCAAGTTTGATCGACCAGTTAGGTCTGAGCTACTCTGCACATCAGCTCCATTTAACTACCTTTTCTCCATATCTGTTGATATCTTTATCTGACAAAAAACTGCGATTGTGACTACCCTCTGTATGAAAATGTGTTTTCAGATATTACTCCTGAATCACCTTACCGTAATTTTACCATTATGTCTCCTTATTCATTCCTCCACTGTGGTAGTCACCACTGTTGTATTGTATTGTATTGTATGTACCGCATATGAGGTGTAATACGGTAAGGCCCTGTATTACAGGTACGGGGGCATATCCCTGCCTGCTGGCTCCGCCCAGTAGGTGGAGTATAAATGTGTGGGCTCTCCGAGGTGCAGCCATTTCGGCAGCAGCTGCGGGAAGCTACACATCTCTGCTTAATAAAGCCTCAATTACCCTCTACTCTTGTCTCGTCGTAATTGATAGTGCATCAATTAATTACGCAGAGAATTTAAAACGATGGATCTACGCATCAAGCCTAATGGCACAGAAGCTCCAGATCCTTTACACGCGGCTGAGCTCCGACATCTTTCCCCACATCTGGGACGCGCCGACATACGCTGAGGCCATGGCGCTACTGAAGGAGAACTACGCTCAGCAGACCAACAAAATCTATGCCAGGCAGCTCCTCTCCACGCGGCATCAACTCCCCGGTGAGTCTGTGGAAGATTTCTAGTGCACACCCTGGCTAGGGACTTGCGATTGCCAGGCCGTTTCGGCCGTTGAACATTCTGAACTTTTAATTCGAGATGCGTTCGTCACTGGCATTGGGTTCGCTTACATCCGCCAGCGTCTCTTAGAAGGGGTTACCCTCGACCGCGAGGCGACCAAGAAGCTAGCGATTTCAATCACGGTCGCCTCCTGCAATGTTCAGGCATATGCCCCCGATCACTCGGCCCACCAGTCCTGTGCATCGTGGACCCCATTGGCGAACACCCCATCGTGGACCCCACCAGTGGCTGCCCCCAGCCAACCCCAGGTCTGCGCCGCGTGGCAGCCAACCAACCCCGGGGGACCCAAGTGCTATTCTGTGGACAGACAAAACACCCCCGGCAGCGCTGCCCGGCGCGCTCTGCAAGGCCTGCGGGAAGAAAGGACATTTCGCTGCTGTGTACCAGGCCCGCTCAATCGCCGCTATTGTCTCTGCAACCCCCACATACATTCCGTGGGCGCTGCCATCTTTCTCGCCTCAAACCACGTACATTCCGTGGGCGCTGCCATCTTGCTCGCCATCTTGCTCGCCTCACAACACGTGCGGCCCGTGGGCGCTGCCATCTTGCCCCCCTCATGACACGTGCGGCCTGTGGGCGATGCCATCTTTAATGCTGCCCGCCACGTGCGCCCACCGTGGACACTGCCATCTTCCACGCCTCAGGACCCCTGCTCGTCAGGCACCTCATCTGGCCGATCATCGCCTGCAACCGCCGCCGATCAGCTGCGTCTTGCCTCCATCACGATCGACCAGCCCCGACCACACAACCTCGTGACCACGTCGACAACAGTACAGGTCGACGGCCACGAGACATCCTGCCTTCTGGACTCCGGGAGCACTGAGAGCTTCATCCACCCCGATACGGTAAGGCGCTGCTCCCTCGCGGTACACCCCATTAACCAAAAGATCACCCTGGACTCCGTGGCGATCCGGGGTAATGTACCGCCACCCTCACCATCCAGGGCGTAGAGTTCAGTGGCTTCCGGCTCTACGTCCTCCCCAACCTCTGCGCTGCCATGCTACTCGGCCTGGTCTTCCAATGCAACCTCCAGAGCCTAACCCTGAAATTTGGCGGGCCCCTACCACCCCTCACTGTCTGCAGCCTCACGGCCCTTAAGGTCGACCTGCCTTCCCTATTTGCAAACCTCACCTCGGATTGCAAACCCATCGCCACCAGGAGCAGACGGTACAGCGCCCAGGACAGGACCTTCATCAGGTCTGAGGTCCAGCGGCTGCTGCGGGAAGGTATTATCGAGGCCAGCAACAGCCCCTGGAGAGCCCAAGTGATAGTTTTTCCCCAACTGTGGAGAAAAACAGGATGGTCATCGACTATAGTCAGACCATTAATCAATACACGCAGCTCGACGCGTACCCCCTCCCACGCATATCTGATATGGTCAATTAGATTGCACAGTACCGGGTCTTCTCGACAGTGGACCTGAAATCTGCCTACCACCAGCTCCCCATTCGCAAGGCGGACCGTCCCTACACTGCGTTTGAAGCGGACGGCCGCCTTTACCATTTCCTTAGGGTTCCCTTCGGCGTCACTAATGGGGTCTCGGTCTTCCAACGGGAGATGGACCGAATGATTGACCGGTACGGACTGCAGGCCACCTTCCCGTACCTGGATAACGTCACCATCTGCGGCCACGACCAGCAGGACAATGACGCTAACCTTTCCAAATTCCTCCACACCGCCAAACTCCTCAACCTAACCTACAACAAGGAGAAGTGTGTTTTCAGCACGAACCGATTAGCCATCCTAGGCTATGTGGCTCAAAACGGAGTCCTAGGGCCCGATCCCGATCGCATGCGCCCCCTCATGGAACTCCCACTCCACCACTGCCCCAAGGCCCTCAAACGATGCCTGGGCTTCTTCTCGTACTATGCCCAGTGGGTCCCTAGCTATGCGGACAAGGTCCACCCACTCATCCACTCCACCGTTTTCCCACTGACGGCCGAGACTCACAAGGCCTTCGACCGTATCAAGGCCGACATCGCCAAGGCCGCGATGCACATGGTCGACGAGACCCTCCCCTTTCAATTCGAGAGCGATGCATCAGATGTCGCTCTGGCCGCCACCCTCAACCAGGCAGGCAGACCCGTGGCATTCTTCTCCCGCACCCTCCGTGCCTCCGAAATCCGGCAGTCCTCCATCGAGAAGGAGGCCCAGGCCATAGTAGAACCTGTGCAGCATTGGAGGCATTACCTGGCTGGCAGGAGATTCACTCTCCTCACTGACCAACGGTCGGTTGCCTTCATGTTCATTAACACACACTGGGATAAGATCAAATATGATAAAATCTTGAGGTGGAGGATTGAGCTCTCCACCTACAATTACGAGACTTTGTACCGCCCCAGGAAGCACAACGAGCCCCCCGATGCCCTATCCCGAGGTACATGTGCCAGCACACAAGTGAACCAACTCCGGATTCTGCACGATGATCTCTGTCACCCAGGGGTCACCCGTTTGTATCATTTCATAAAGGCCCGCAATCGAGGAAGTCAGGGCTATAACCAGAGACTTCCAGGTCTGCGCGGAGTGCAAACTGCACTTCCACTGGTCAGATCGAGCGCACCTGGTGAAGGCCTCCCTCCCCTTTGAATGCCTGAGTGTGGATTTCAAAGGGCCCCTCCCCTCCACACCGATCGAAACACGTACTTTCTTAACGTGATCGACAATTATTCCAGATTCCCCTTCGCCGTCCCATGCCCCGATATGACGTCTGCCACCTCATCAAAGCCCTCAACACCATCTTCGCTCTGTTCGGTTCCCCCGCCTACGTCTACAGCAACCGTGGATCCTCATTTATTGTGAGGAGATGCGCCAGTACCTGCTCAGCAGGGGCATCGCCTCGAGCAGGACAACCAGCTACAACCCCCAGGGAAACGGGCAGGTGGAGCGGGAGAATTGGACGGTCTGGAAGGCCGTCCAGCTGGCCCCACGGTCCAGAAATCTCCCGGCCTCCTGCTGGCAGGAGGTCCTCCCTGACTCCCTCCACTCCATTCGGTTGCTCCTTTGTATGACGACTAACGAACATCTCTTTGCTTTCCCCAGGAAGTCCACCTCCGGGGTTTCGCTCCCAACGTGGCTGGCAGCTCCAGGACCCATTCTCCTCCGCAAGCACGTGCGGCTCCACAAGGCGGACCCATTGGTTAAGAGGGTACAGCTTCTTCACGCAAACCTGCAGTACGCCTATGTAGCGTACCCCGACGGCCAAATAACGGTCTCCCTCAGCGACCTGGCACTAGCCGGGTCCCCACACACCCCCTCCTCTGCCCTGGCGCCACCCTCCCTTCCTCCAGCGCACCCCACCACAGCTCCCGTTCCAGGATGATCTGTCTGCCCCTTGGTCCCACCCGGGGATGAAGATGAGGTCGACAAGCTCCCGGAGTCACCGGCGACCGAACTGATGCCTGAATCACCACCGAGACTGCGGCGCTAGCAACGACGGATCAAGGCGCCCAATCGTCTGAATTTATGAACTGTTCCTAAAATTTTAAACACCTACATGTAAATAGCATTCCACCACCCCCGCCGGACTCTTTTTTAACAGGGGGTGAATGTGGTAGTCACCACTGTTGTATTGTATTGTATATACCGCATATGAGGTGTATTACGGTAAGGCCCTGTAGTACAGGTACAGGGGTAGATCCCGGTCTGCTGGCTCCGCCCAGTAGGTGGAGTATAACTGTGTGGGCTCTCTGAGCTGCAGCAATTTCGGCAGCAGCTGCGGCAGGCCACACATCTCTGCGTAATAAAGCCTCGATTATACTCTATTCTCGTCTTGTCGTAACTGATAGTGCATCATCCACAAGATTAAATGTTTTCTCCCTATCTACCAAGCTTAGAATTAGCAACTGATAAACTGATTTAACCCTTTAATCCGAATATTATTCTGGTGAAGATGTGCTGCACTCCACCATGCAATGTCACCTCTAATTTTTCTTTTGTTGTGCATGGTCTCTTCATTTACATGTGTGGTACCTTTAATCTTTTTTCTGTGGCTACATACATGTATTATCTTAAAGGGGATAATTGTGAATGCCTTGTGCTATGCTTTGCTGGTTGCTGTGCGACCACAGCTTAAAAGGAGCATTGCCTCCAAGGTCAAAATATCCTTCCTGAGGTGTGGTTTTCCCATACTCCAGAAACAATCTGAAAAACAATTTATACGATTGAAGCATAACTTCCTCTCCATTGTATTCCAGTTCCCTTCAACTAAAGGTCGACATTCCAATTGCTTTGTTAATTGATTGTTGTACCTGCCCGTTGCATCCCAAATATCTTTGTTCCTCTAAAGTTTTGAATTTTTTTGAGTTTTGAAAATTCTCCAATTTATCTCTCTGGGTGCTGCCCATATCGAATTCTATTCACCACAGTTCGGTCCACTCACCAATTCTCTTCTCTACATTATCAGTGATCTCCTCTAAAAATTTCCTAGGTTGCTCAGGCATGACTTAGCCTTAATAAGGCCATGCTGCCCCTCTATGGTCAGTTCCTGCTGGTTCAAGTTCTCACCGTATCCCGAGTAACAAATTCTAGTAGCTTCCGCACAACTGGCAGCATATCTGTGGTTACCATGGGATGAAATTTACACTGCTGAGAGATGTGGGAGACCAACACGGAAATGTACAGTCCGCCAACCCTTTTCCCCACATGCCAAATAAAGCAAGTTGCGACTATTTGGCTGCTGTCAGGCTGACGAAGCCAGTGAACTGGGTGAGGGAATGGTGGCTGTGCGCCCAAATGGGCCTCGAGGATCGCAGGAGGGATGTTCGTCATGGGAGCGGTCAGACTGTGAACCACAATTCTACCACAGCCACCCATTTAACGGTTCACTAATGACTTCCGCATTCCAGTTGATGAGAAGAGGAGACCTCCCGCCAGGAAAAAGCCTAGATGGAACTTCAATGGAGATCAGCAATGGCATGATGGCACAGTGGTTAGCACTGCTTCCTCACAGTGCCAGGGACCCAGGTTCATTTCCGGCCTTGGTGACGTTCTGTGTGGAGGGGACCTCGCTGATGAGCCTCTGGAATTATCCGCAAGGTGGCAGAAACTAGACATAAGGGCGAGGTACGTGCAAATATGGCAGAGCTTCTCAAGGGTTGCACGTACTGGTACAGATAGTGGAGGAGTCTATCCAAACCGTGAGTGCTGTGATTCCTCTCTTCAGAAAACATGGCTTACTCCATGAGAGACTGGTAACTGTCATGAAGAGCTAACCCCGGAAGCTCAATGATGGGATACTGGGGATAGATTGTGACCGGCACTCCATCACCTTGCAAATGAACCCTGGTACCTAAAGCCAAACCGAGAGAGGGGCAAGGAGCCTGTAGTTGCTTCCCAGTCCTGGTGCCTCACAGTAATGAGGGAGGGACCTCATGGTGCCAGATAAACAGTTGCTGCCCCCATATGGGGGCACCACGAAGAGGGTTTTTGATGGGGACAGCCTCTCCTCCAGTCCTGTCTTTAACAAAAATTCCTGTGGTTACCTGACAGGGCCTAGTTTTGAGCCCAATTAAATTGGATATTTTAAATTAAAGTATTGGGCAATTTAAATCAAACTGTAGTCAAACCTCAGGTAGGCTGTTGGGAATTCAGAGTTGACTAAAGTCAAATACACGACCCACAAACAAATGCCAAAAACATGTCTGGAACACATCTGTCAATCACCCATCAACAGATCATCGCACCCTACTTGTAGTGATCTGTACATACATCTGCATATACACCAGGGACTGCAGCACAGATGTAAGAGCCACATCATCACTAGAGGGCAGCATCAGAGACGGGTATAAAGGGTCCAGCCCAAAGGAGGATCCGCCTCTTTCAGAAGCACAGGGCTAGTGAGCAGCAGACGACAGAGACAGCTCAGCATAGGCAGTTTACCTTAGCTTCACATGTCATACCTCTTGATTGTATTATACCTAGTTAAGCTCTGGAAACAGAACAAACCCACTGAATAATGTATTTGTGTTAACTGGAAGTCTACAATCTTTATTCAGACTTAGAGAATAACATATGGTACCAGAAGTGATTTCAGAAAGCTAGCTAGACACCAGCAAGAGAAGAAAACATTAAACTGGATATTCGACTTTGTAAGACGTCGCAGCAAATGGATCCTCGACGACTAACAGATTCGATGGAACTTGTTGGAACTCCATGGCAGCTGGAAACAACCGGTAATTTAAGTTATAACTGGAAAATATTTTGAACATCTGTTCCAAATATTTATCACAGCTAATGATTTAAGCACTGCCTCTGACACAACAAAAATAGACCTACTACTCTCAACAGGAGGGCATGAAGCTAGATAAACCTATAATTGCTTTAATTACTTACAAGGTGAATCGTGAAGATTTTGACTCCAGAAAAGGAGCACAAAGAGATCAATGATGATTCAAATGAACCTGAAATAACTCCAAAAGAGGAGCACAAAGAAATCAGTGATGATTCAAGTGAACCTGAAATGACCCCAAAAGAGGAGCACCTAGAAATCAATGATGATTCAAGTGAACCAGAAATGACTCTAGAAGAGGAGTACAAAGGAAGCAAAGAAGAGGAATCAAATCCACCACAAATGACTGATGTCACCAACATCAATTCAACATCTGATCATTCTCACAATTCTCAAGAAGAAACGCTCAATGTAGCAGATACCACAAAGGACACTGACACCAATAACTGTGACAATGACTCAAATCATCCACATGGCACACTCATTGAGAGCAACAAGAACAACAAAAACAACATGCAGCACAACAAGAATGACAAGAACAAGAATAAAAGTGAAAACAACTAAAACAGAATCAACAAGCGCGACAAAAAGAACAACAAGAATGACAAGAACAAGAACGGCAACAAAAACAACCAAGACTGAAACGACAAAAACAACAAGAACGGTAACGAAAACAAGACAGAAACAACAACAATGAAACAACGACCTGTACAACATGGTACAACTCTGCACGTGAAGGACAATGCCACAGCACACTGCAAAACAATGACATGACTACAAACATGCCATGGCATGATAAAGAATCTCACAAATTCACATCTGCTCCAGAACAAACAAGCAAAACAGCTTTCACGAACGATAACATACAGAACAAACAAGCAAAACAGCTTTCACGAACGATAACATACAGAATCAATACCACAAACACAGGAAAAAGTCGAGGTCAGACAACGGTGCAACACAGAATCGCTACCCACAATCAAATGGAATAGGTGAAAAAGGTGTCCACATCATTAAACGACTCATCAGCAAGGCAACCAAGTCACGTTCCGACATCAATCTAGCTCGGTTATCGTACCGAGCAACCCCATTGAGCTCAGGACTGTCGCCAGCGCAAATGCTCTTCGGCAGAGACATCCGAACAACCCTACCGGCAATGCAATTCCGACACCCCGGCAACGCACTGGTTCTTGACAAAATGCGGACACTCCGCTCCAAACAAAAACGATGCTACGATCAACATGCGATCTCACTCAAGCCACTGACAATAGGTGACGTCGTCAGAATCAGGGACCCAGAAGGTGGATGGTCTGAGCTAGCCACGGTGATCAGGCAGGAGGCAGGAGACACAGGGGTGTATGGGGACCCGGCTGGTGCCAGGTCCCTGAGGGAGGCAATGGGAAGTTATGACTTTGGTAAGAAGAATAAAGGAATTAAATACTAGTTAAATGGAGAAAGACTGCAGAAAACTTCAGACCAGAGATATTTGGGGGTACTCATGTATAAATCACAAAAGGCTCGCATGCACGTTCAGCAGGTAATTAGGAAGGCAGATGGAATTATTTCAAAGGGAATGCAGTGGAAAAATAGAGAAGTCCCGCTAAAAGTATCCAAGGCAGTGCCAAGACCACATCTGGAATACCGTGAATAGTTATGGTCCCCTTATCTAAGGAAATATGTACTGGCATTGGAGACAACCCAAAACTAGGTTGATCCCAGGTGTGCCGCACCAGGTGTGATCCTGGTGCGGCACGCTGTCAGGATTGTCCATTTCGCTGGCTGGTCAATGGGGTTTCCCTTTGCCCTCGGGAAACCCCCGGGCTGCCGACAAAACAGAGAATCCCGACAGCAGAGAATTCAGCCCATGGATTCTCATGATAGGGTAGATACTGAGAGGTTGTTTCCCCTTGAGGGAGAGTCTAGGATTAGAGGGCATCATCTCAGAGGTTTGGGAATGGGGTTGCCATTTAAGACAGAGATGAGGACGAATTTCTTCTGGCAGAGGGTAGTTAATCTGTGAAATTCTTTACCACAGAGGACTGTTGAGGCTGGGTTGTTCAAGGCTGAGATCTATATATATATATATATATATATCAGTAAGGGAATCAAGGATTTTGGAGATAGGAAGGGAAAGTGGAGTTGAGGATTATCACATCAGATCATTCATGATCTCAATTAATGACAGAGCAGACCCGATTGGCCAAATGGCCTACTTCTCCTCCAATGCCATATGGTTTGATGGTCTTTTCTGTTTACAGAGGTCCTGAGCTGTCCGAATGTGCTTTGGTTGCCACATGGATGCAGTCTAAGACGTCTTGTCCTTTGGAGTCCAGTAATGGTAGCAAAGCTATAATACAAGCAAAATAGTGCAGACTGGAAATCTGAAATAAAAACAGAGAATGCTGGAACAACGAAGCAGGTCTGGCAACATCTGTGGAAAGAGAAACAGAAGTGGTGCTTTGAGTTTCATATGACTCTTCATCAGAACTCAGAAGCCTTTGGTTGCAAGGTCTTTGGCTCTGTCACTTGATATGTGACGTTTACGCTGAATGATATGAATTCATGGATGTATTGAAATTTGTATTTGCATTTATGACAATCTTGATACAATGATCAGTTGCTGAATGCAAAATCCTGCAAAGATCTCCAGCTGATGCCTGGGAGGATCCAAATGTGAGAAAATTTAAGACTTCTATAACCTTCAACGTCATAGGTGTTGGCTGGCCACCAACGCAATTCGAGGTAATCTCTCCAGTCAAGATATCACACACACAGTGATGTAACTGACTCCTGGAAATAACTGGTCCTCCAAGGCATTGACACTCTGACATTTGGAGGTAGGTCATCCTTATCCTGCCGACTCTGTTAGACTGGCTCTACCTGTGCCTGCTTGCTGATGGTGTCTCTCTTCTGCAGGCCATTGCACAGCACAGATTCCTCACCTGCTGGACTACAGGGCTCACTTGTTCCTGGTCAGCTGGCGTCATCCTCCTCCCTCTCCTTCGTTCCTACTCACTGGAGGAATCTCATCCAGAATGGAGTAATCTCATGTGGGTCAGTGATCTCTCGGTCGAATATCAGAGTATATAAACTTCAGTTTAGCTCTGTTTATAGGCCCTTCCCCTGCCTCCTATTGGAGGCTGAAAAAGATGAATTAATGCACTTAAAGAATTGGGAAACTGCCTCATTTTCATCAGCAGGTTCCTGATGAATGAAGGCTTAGTTCCCGTTGCAGCCTTTTTATCCATCTTTGCAATGCTTCCTCACACCTGACGTAACTCTCTCCAAAGGTTTTTCACATGTGACCACCGAACAAATGGCACGGGCAACTAAAATACGAGTTTACTGCCTTGTAGACTTGTAGTTAACAAGCTAAATTGACCTTTAATTTGCTTTCTAAACATGGTGGGCAGGCTTCCGATTTCAGTGCCGACCCAACTTCCGTATTATCGAAGACTAGCATTATGTTCTCAGGTTGGTTGGCCGCCACATCACGCCAGATTTTACACAAACGCAACAGCGTAGCGTGCCCAATCCCAAATTTAAAATTCACTCCCATGTTTGTCTTTTTCGCCCTCCTTAAATAACAGAATGGTGTGGAGATGCCGGCACTGGATTGGGGTGGGCACAGTAAGAAGTCTCACAATATCAGGTTAAAGTCAAACAGGTTGATTTGAAATCACAAGCTTTCGGAGTGCTGCTGATTCATCAGGTGAAGTGGAGGCAGCTTCACAAACACATATATAACAGATGTCATAAGAGAATGACATTGGCAAATTTGCAATTTAATGGTACAATTCCCAAATCCAAAGAGTTTTGAAATGTATGATCAATGCATCCAAAATCCCATTCCTACTTCTTTAAAACATTAATTTGAGTTAACTAAGGAGATTCAGGGTGCATTTGTAAAACACAGGTCAGATTTGATTAACCTAATTGATTTTTTTGATAATGTAACAGATAAGGTTGAAGAAGACAATGGATGTTGTCAATATTGATTTTAAGGAAACATTTGACATAGTAACACACAATACAAAATTGAGGCGGGGCCGAGCGGTTCATCTGAACAACTTGTAACAACGTGTTAATCACGGGAACGTCTGAATAGGACCACCTGAGTAACCTAGATGAAGTGCTCCATTGCTTAAGGGAGTCCGTCGTTCACCTTCATAGCTAGAACTACATTTTTCAAGCCCGCGAGGTGACCTATCTGGGCCACCGCATGGAGTGGGAGGGCCTCCAACGGGTTGAGGCCAAGCTGCGGGTTATCCGGCAGGCCCTCATGCCAGGAGAAGCGATGGAACCTCATTCGTTCCTGGGGCTCATCAATGACGGGAAATTCATTCCGGACCTTGCAAATTTGTTGGCCCTGGCCCAGTCTCCTCAAAAAGAACCAAGTCTGGACAAAGGGAAAACCAGAGAGGTGGCGTTTGCTGCTGCTGCTGTCTCACTTTGACCCCGTAAAGCCATTTTTGGTCACCTACATCCACGAGTGTCGGTTCACAGTAGTGACCGATCACTGGCCGACTCAGACTGATCCCCTGTTATCAAAGGTTTGTCACATCGGCTTGAATGGGGCCCAGCATCGGGCCCTCCACAGTGAGCTGAAGACTTTTACCAGCAGCATCGCTGGGGATTGCGCAATGCTGGGCCCCATACATGGCTGAGCGAGCAGTCCAGGCATTCAAATGTGAAATGATCAAGCAGTCAACAGGGTCCCTTGACCCACGTTTGGTGTGCTTCCTTTTTTGCTACTGCACCACAACGCACACTGCCACTGGCATGCCGCCGGCTGAGCTTCTTATGGGACGTTGGCTTCGGAATTGCTTCAGCCTGGCGTTGCCCGATGTTGGCAGAAAGGAGCAGCTGGGGTGCTGCCCTGTCGGACATGCCCCACCTAGATGTTCTGCATTAGGCGACACAGTCCAGGTGCAGAATTTCAGACGGTGCCTAGTAGGTTCCAGGCACTATTGTTCGGCAGACATGGCTGGTGGCGTACCAGGTTTGTGTATAGGACCGGGAATCAAATAGACACCTTGATCATCTCCGCAGTAGGAGCACCATATTGCGCAATGCCCTTTTGGAGGGCCTGGCATAGCCCCCAGACACCCCCACACCGCCATTGCCGCAGACACCGTCCCGGGAGGTTTCAACACTGAGATGCCGACAATTCAGATTTCAATATGGATATGCCACTGGCGGACATTTCAGGTGACGAGTCTCCTGATGACCGGCCACTGCTGGTGGTACCAGCGTGGCGGTCAACAAGGAAATGTTGCATATACGGCACCTGGCCCTGCCCCGACTACGCCCAACAGGCAGCCACAGGCAAAGAGGTCCAGGGCTCCTCCTACTTGCCCTCCTTTGTAGGATAAGTTTTCGGTCTTTGTGGGTGGGGGTGTGTTACCTACACAAGACGCATGGGGCTGCGCCGATTAGGTTCCCCATGAGTCTTGTGGACTACGAGCTTCCAAGCTGAGGGCAGGGAGCCGCCTCATCAACGGGAGAGCCAACCAGAACATAAAATCTCGGCCTGGCTGTGGACAGGGCACGGGTAGTCCTTTCAGGGACCAGTGTACATAGAGTCTGTTCTTCTGTAATTAAATATTTCAATCCTTACGCTTCCTGTGTGGCCGCTTCTGTGAACTCAACAATGGTCAATGATTGCTTATCAGACTGAGGATGGTTGACAGTGGTGTTCCCCAAGGTTCAGTACTAAGACCACTGCTTTCTTTTGATGTATATAAATGACCTGGATATTTACAGAGTAAAATTCAATGGGAATAAAGATGATGTCAATTTATTAAAACAGGACTAGATAGGTTAAAAGAATCGGCAGACAAGTGGCAGGTGGAATTTAATGAAGATATGAGTGTGGCAATGCATTCTGTCAGGCGGGATAGGGAGTGGCCATATAGACTAAAAGGCACAGTTCTGAATCGTCTGCACGGACAAAGGGTTCATGTACATATGTCAAGATGATCTTCTACCCCAGGTATTTTTATTATCTATGTTTGTCTCCAATGGGCGGACACTTCCTTTCAGCAGCTCCTTTAAAATATTTTAAAGGCTTTCATTATTCTTTAGAATTACTTGCACGTTATTTTTTTATTTTTTATTTTTGACTTTTAATATTTTCCTGGTGTCCATTTGTTGCTTTCTGTCTTTCTCCTGGGTCGCTGGAATACCACTTTTTCCAGTATTGCTGTCAGTTGCTTCCTTCAGCTTTATATTGTGTTTGTTCTACCTCATATGGTTGTTTGACAGTAGAGGCCGAATTGTTTTTCTCACCAAGGGTAAATATTAGCCTAGCAATTGTACTGTAGACTTCATTAAATGCCTCCCACTAATATTCTGTCGGTTTAACTATCAACAGTTTAGTCCAAGAAAATAAAAGAAAAATACTGCAGATGCTGGAGATCTGGGGCGGGATTCTCCGAGCCTCCGCTCCGAAATGGCGCTCAGCGCAGGGGCGGAGAACAGGGTGTTGGACCCACGATCGGAGAATCGTCGCCAATCGCGCAGTCGACACGGCGCCGGATGGGGGCCTTTTAAAGAGGCCCCCATGATGATTCTCACCCGCCAGCTGGCTGAGTCCTGCCGGCGTGGTTCCCTCATGGTTCCACTCGGCGGGCAATCGGAGTGGGGGCTGGGGCATCCGTCACCGGGGGGGGGGGCTCCAGGACGGCCAGGCTTCCTATCGGGGACCACCAATCGGCGGGTGCGCATGATCTGGGGGGTCTATATTGTTGGGGCAGGCTTTCTGTGTGGGTATGGCATGTTGTGCAGTGCCGCCGCTGCAGGCAGCGGCCGCGCGCTTGTGCGGACCCTCGGCCAGAAGTGTAGGGCCCCATAACGGCAACCTGAGCTGCGTGAAGTGCTCTGGGGCCCCGCAAGCCCCCTTCAAAATGGAGAATCACTCTGTACTTTCTCCAGGAAAGTCCAGAGTGATTCTTGCCTGTTTTCCTTTTTTAAAAATATTTTTATTAAGGTATTTGAAAATTTTTATAAAAATAACATTAACAATGACATCAACATGGTATAATAAACATTTCACCCCCCATCCCAATCTTCACACTCCCAACCATAAAACAACAATTCCGACCCCCCGGAATACTGCATCTGCTGACAATTTAATTTTCCCCGAGAAAGTCGGCGAACGGCTGCCACCTTCGGGTAAACCCGACCATTGACCTTCTTAAGGCGACATTGATCGTCTCGAGACTGAGAAACCAAGCCATGTCACTAACTCAGGTCTCTACACTCAGGGGCTTCAAGTCCCTCCACATTAACAAGATCAGTCTGCAGGCTACCAGGGAGGCAAAGGCCAAGACGTCAGCCTTTTTCGCCCCCTGAACTCCCGGCTGTTCCGACACTCAAAGGATCGCTACCTCCGGACTCGGCACCACCCGTGTTTTGAGTACCATGGACATTGCCTCAGCCAAAACCCTGCCAAAACCCTCTAAGCATGCCCAATACATGTGGACATGATTTGCACACCTATCCTTGACCCCGGAAAACTCACTCATCCTAGCCGCTGTCATGTGTACCCGGTGGACTACCTTAAATTGTATCAGGCTAAGCCTGGCACATGATGAGGAGGTATTAACCTGCTTAGGGCATCCACCCATAGACCCGCCTCTATCTCTCCTCCCAGCTCGTCCTCCCACTTGACCTTAAGCTCCTCCACCGGAGTTTCCTCCGCCTCCGAAAGCTCCTGGTAAATATTGGAAACCTTCCCCTCTCCCACCCAGGTACTGGAGACTACTCTGTCCTGTATCCCCCGTGGTGGCGGCAGCGGAAAGGCCTGAACCTGCTTTCTCAGGAAGTCTTGCACCTGCAAATACCTAAACCAGTTCCCTGCTGGCAATTCAAATTTATCCTCCAAGGCTTTCAAGCTGGGAAAGCTCCCATCTATAAATAGATCCCCCATCCTTCTCATTCCTGCCCTTTGCCATCTCCGGAACCTGCCATCTAGCCTACTTGGTACAAACCGATGATTATTATAAATTGGGGTCCAAACCGATGGTCCCTCCACTCTCTTATGTCTCCTCCACTGCCCCCAGATTCTCAGAGCCGCCACCACCACCGACTTGTGGAGTATTGGGCCGGCGAGAACGGAAGAGGTGCCGTTATCAGTGCTCCCAAACTAGTGTCTTTGCATGACGCCGCCTCCATCCGCTCACATGCTGACCCCTACCCCACGATCCACTTCCTAATCATGGCTATATTAGCCGCCCAATAGTAATTGCAGAAGTTCGGCAGCGCCAACCCCCCCCCCCCGACTATGCTCCAGCAACACTTTCTTCACTCACGAGGTTTTACCTGCCCACACAAAGCCCGCAATAATCTGATTCACCCGCTTGATAAAGGCCTTCGGGATGAAGATGGGGAGGAACTGAAACACAAACAGAAATCTGGGGAGGACCATCATTTTCACGTTCTGTACCCTTCCCGCTATCTCTTAAAGTCCCCTTCCATTTATTCTACCAGCCGGGATAGGTTTAACTTGTGCAGTGCCTCCCATTCCCGGGCCACCTGGATTCCCAGATATCGAAAGCTCCTTCCTACCATTCTAAGCGGCAGCTCTCCCAGTCTCTTCTCCTGTCCTCTTGACTGGATCGCGAACATCTCGCTTTTCCCCATGTTCAATTTCTACCCCAAAACATTGCCAAATTCCCCCAGGATTTGCATGACTTCCCCATCCCTTCCAACGAGTCTGCATAAAGCGAGACCCGGTGCTCCACCCACCTCCCCAGACCAGCCATTTCCAGTTCCTAGAGGCTCTTAACGCCATGGCCAGTGGCTTTATGGCCAGAGCAAACAGTAACGGGGAGAGGGGGCACTCTTGCCTTGTCCCTCGGTACAGTTTAAAGTACCCCGACCTCAGCCAGTTGGTACGTACAGTTGCTACTGGTGCCTGATAGAGCAACCGCACCCAGTCAATGAAGCCCTCACCAAACCCAAACCTTCCCAGTGCCTCCCACAGGTAATTCCATTCCACCCGATCAAAAGCCTTCTCCGCATCCATCGCTACCATCACCTCCTCTCCTTCTGAGGGCATCATAATAACATTCAAAAGCCTTCCAGCATTTTCTCTTTCATTTTAGCCAGCAGTTTGGCGTACACATTCAGTAGAGAAATTGGCCTGTATGACCCGCATTGCTCCGGGTCCTTCTCCCGTTTCAGGATCAATGAAATCGAGGCCTGTGACACTGTTGGGGGGAGGACTCCCTTCTCTCTTGCTTCATTAAATGTCCTCGCCAGCAGTGGGCTCAATATCTCTGAAAACCTCTTGTAGAATCCCACCGGGTAGCCATCAAGCCCCAGGGCCTTGCCCGACTGCATGCCCTCCAGCCCCTTGATTATTTCCTCATTCCCAATTGGGGCTCCCAGCCCTTCCACCAGATCCTCATCTACCCTCAGAAACCACAACTTCTCCAAAGACCGCCTCATCCCCTCCACCCCAGCTGGGGGTTCCGACTCACATAAATTACTATGGAAGTCCTTAAACACCTCGTTCATCCCCTCTGAGTCCAGGACAGTAGAGGACCACCTCTACTCTTTACTTTACCTATCTCCCTGGCCGCCTCCCTTTTCCTGAGCTGGTGTGCCAACATTCTGCTTGCCTTTTCCCCGTACTCATAAATTGCCCCCTTGCCTTCCTCAACTGTTCCACCGCTTTCCCTGTGATCAACAGACCAAACTCCGCCTGTAACCTCCGCCGCTCCCTCAGTAGCCCTGCGTCCGGGGCCTCCGAGTATCTCCTGTCCACCTGGAGTATCTCCTCCACTAACATATGCCTCTCAGCCCGTTCCGCCTTTTTTCTGTGGGCCCGTGTCGAAATTAATTCCCCTTTGACCACTGCTTTCAGGGCTTCCCAAACTGTCAGTGCGGAGACCTCCCTCGTATCATTTGTTTTCCAGGTAGTTCTGGATGGGCTTGTTAACCTGCCCACAGATCGCTTTGTCGCTCACAACCCCACACCCAGTCTCCACTGCGGGTGTTGCCCTCTCTCAACACTTACCCATAGATCCACCCAAAGTGGGGCATGATCCGACACTGCGATTGCCAAGTACTCAGTATCCACCACCTCTGATATTAGCGCCCGGCTCAGAACAAAAAAGTTGATGCAAGAGTATACCTTGTGGACATGTGAGAAAAAGGAAAACTTCTTCGCCCTTGCCATGCAAATATCCCTGGGTCTACTCCCCCCATCTGTTCCATAAACCCCTTCAATTCCTTTGCCGCAGCCAGCCTCCTCCCTGTCTTAGATTTTGACCAGTCCAATTCCGGATCAATGACTGTGTTAAAGTCTCCTCCCATGATCAGGTTATGTGACTCTAAGTCTGGGATCTTTTCTAAAACCCGCCTCATAAATTCCACATCATCCCAATTCGGAGCATATATGTTCACGAGTAACACCCGCACCCCCTCCAGCTTCCCACTCACCATTATGTACCTACCCTCCTTGTCTGACACGATTCTCCCTGCCTCGAATGCCACTCGTTTGTTGATCAAGATCGCTGTCCAGCCCTGCATGGAATACTTGACTAACCCACCCCTTTCTCAATCTCGTCTGGTCTGTAACCTTTAGGTGTGTCTCTTGTAACATTGCCACGTCTGCCTTCAGCCCCCTCAAATGCGCAAATACACGAGCCCTCTTGACCGGCCCATTCAGTCCTCTGACGTTCCATGTAATCAGCCTGGTCGGGGGGCTTCCAGCACCCACCCCCCCACCCCTGGCGACCAGCCATCACCCTTTTTAGGCCAGTCTCTAGCTCGCACTCTCCGCCTCCTCGAGCCCCCCCCCCCCCCACCCTCGGGCATTCGTCGTTCCCGACCTCCCATTTGTCCCCTAGTAACAGTTCCTCCCCTGTCAGCAAAGCAGTCCCCCCCTCCCTCCCCTCCCCTAGCAACACCACTAGAAACCCAACCCACCCAAGTCAAGCTCCAGTTTAACACCAGCTCACCCCACACTGCGCTTCCGAGAGTCAGCTGACCCATGCTGACTTGATAGCGCCCGCCCCTGGCACCAAGTAGTCCGTCTCCCCATTGTTCTCGCCCCTCTCCCCCCACTTGGACAAACATATTAAAAGCATCACATTCCCCAGTAAACAAACATCAGAAAAAAAAGTGAGGAAACAGCCACTTTAGAAAAAAAAACACAAAAACATTCAGCCCCAAAGACCACCCCACCTCTAACCAGCTCCCTGCAAGACAAAGTTATCTTTTGCTATCCAAACAGCCCCTTATTACACATAGTACTACTTATACTTATACAACCCAGCACAATAAATCGCCGCCACAGTACTTCTCCAAGGCTTCAGTGTCTTTTAATTCGCCTCCAGCTTCTTTTCTTTATAAAAGTCCATACTTCGTCTCGTGTTTCAAAGTAGAAGTCACGTTCCTCATGTGTGGCCCACAGACGGGCTGAGTACAGCATCCCAAACTTCACCCCCTTCTTAAAGAGGGCCGTTTTTGCCCGATTAAATCCAGCTCGCCTCTTGGCAAGATCTGCGCCCAGGTCTTGATAAATGAGCAGCTCACAAATCTCCCACTTGCTGCTCCGTTCTTTCTTGGCCCACCGCAGAACGTGTTCCTTGTGCAGTAATCGGTGAAAGCGTACCACCATCGCCCTCGGCAGCTCGTTCGCTCGGGGCTTCATCACAAGGACTCTGTGCGCTCTCTCCACTTCCAGGGGCCGAGGGAACGCCTTAGCCCCCATCAACTTCTCTAATATGTCCGTCACATAAGTCCTCGCATTCAATCCCTCACTGCCTTCAGGGAGGCCGACAATTCTAAGATTCTGCCTCCTGTGCCTATTCTCCAGGTACTCCAGCTTCTCCTGCATTTCTTTTCTGGTGGTCGTTCATCATCTCCACTTTGGTCTCCAGCACGGTTATGTATTCTTCGTGCTCAGACATCTTTTTCTCCACCTCCTGGATCGCTCTTCCGCGGGTCTCTTGATTCTGCACATCTTGATCAATCGAAGCCTTAATCGGGTCCAGCGTGCCCTTCTTCTGCTTGATGAGGCAATCTTCAAAAAACTCCACCAGCTGCTCCGTCGGCCATTGTTCCGTCTCCCTGCAGCCCTTGCTCTCCGCCATGCTTTCCCACATTGCCAGCTCTGCTCTCGTCTTCCTTATAGGACTTTGTCTTATCACACGGCCACTTCTGGTCCAATTCTCCATACACCGGAGGGGGATTTCTCCTCACTGTCTCACTCTTCACCGATTTATCCCAAAAATCCGGAACAAAACAGGGGAAAAAGGTCCAAAAGTCCGTCACAGACGGGAGCTATCAAATGTGCGACCTACTCCTCCATGGCCGCCACCGGAAGTTCCTTGCCCGTTTACTTGCGGGTGTGGGGGCATAGACCCATTTTCAGAGAATTCTGCCCCTGAAATAAAAACATAAAGAACTGGAAAAACTCAGCAGGTCTGGCAGCATCTGTGGAGACAGCAACAGAGTTAATGGCCAGAATCTTCCTATTTTGAGACTTAGTGCCATGGCAAAGGTGGGAAGGTTTCCCATTGCAGAAACAGGTGGGAATGCGAGCTGAATCTTCCAGCTCTGACCCAATTAATTATGCATCCAGATGTTTTATGCCGTATTCAGTGGTGGGCAGACCTGGATGGTGTGTAGTTGGTCATCATGTCCTGAAAAGAAAAGAAAGTGGATCTCCGGGAGCATTTCAAGACCGGAAAATGGGCCTCCTGTGAATGAAAATGGATCTCCGTGAACATTTTCAGGCTGGAAGATGGACCCCCTCCAGGATATCAACCCAGTGCTCCAGGGCAGTTTCGATGTGAAAATCGGTGCATATCCCACTGGCCCAGGCAGCGTGATCCAGATCAAAACCTTTAGCTACTTAGAATGTTCTAATTTACTCCTCGTGAAAATGAGTACAGAGATGAATTCACGTGGGAGGTTGAAAGGGTGACATTTCACGGTCAGGTATTCTAGGTCTGGGGAGCAGTGGCACTCTCGGGACACCACATCGGAGCACCAGGGAGTGTTGATGAGGAGGCAATACCCACTGTTTGAAACTTGATACATGAGTTTTCACCCCTCTCCTTTATTTAAAAAATGCAGGCAGATGACATTATTAAGGCGTAACTGATGATGGCCAATTAGTTTGACGAGCATAGCTCTCTGAAATGTTAGAGGGCAAATTAGAGGGGCAGCACAGTAGCACAAGTGGATAGCACTGTGGCTTCACAGTGCCAGGGTCCCAGGCTCGATTCCCTGCTAGATCACTGTCTGTGAGGAGTCTGCACATTCTCCCCGTGTCTACGTGGGTTTCCTCCGGGTGCTCCGGTTTCCTCCCACAGTCCGAAGACGTGGAGGTTAGGTGGATTGGCCATGATAAATTGCCCTTAGTGTCCAAAATGGTTAGGAGGGGTTACGGGGTTAGGGTGGAAGTGAGGGCTTAAGTGGGTTGGTGCAGACTCGATGGGCTGAATGGCCTCCTTCTGCACTATATGTTCTATGTTCTCTATTACTCTGTAGCTGATAGGTAGTACTATTTGGCACCGTTCATAATCAGTCATCCCAAGATCTTATTGTTGTCATGTCTTTGCACTTAAGACTCCTGGGCAGCCATTGCATTACCTGTAAACTAAGTGCTCATTTTCATTTCCAGAACCACACAGGCAGGATTCTTATTCAGCGCTGTGTACAATTAATAAAACAGACAGGCTCCAGAATCATTCAGGACTATGAACAGTTTCTAAAAGAGACAAGTTGAAAGCTTCAGGACAGCACAGAGCGGCCGCAACCCCCATCCTGGAAAAGGACCCCGAACATCCCCCTCTCACCCCAAAATCCCCCACCAACACCCTTGAACCAGCCCCCATCTACAGAAGCATGATGGTACGCCCTGCATCAAGGTGGAGAAGGGTTCTGACCTCCTTCCTCCCTCCCAGAGGTCATGGCACCTGTTTCCATTTTTAAAAAGCAGTAGTGAATCACGCCTGCTTGACATCATGCTGGTCGGCAGGAAGACTCAATGAGGTCTGAAGATTCGACTATGAGCTCACTAATGATATTGAAATGGATTGAAATTCATTCAAATCAGGTTCTCGCATTTCCTAGGCATGAAACGGATCATGTCAGGGCCTGGGAACACCGCGTTCCAAAGTCTCGCCACGCAAATCCTGATTTTGGCCTGTCGGAAAAATTTGCGGCCAGTACGAGATTTGCGGCTGCGGCTAACTGATCCGTAGAATCGCGCCCGTTAACTATGTTTCTTTCTCAGGTTTAGTCCAATTCAACATGTTCAACTTCTATTCATTGCTTCAAAACGTGCCTTACTGAAACATAAGCCTTGGTTTGTCTGTCATCCTCCTGTTTCTCAAAGTTAATGTTAAACTCTATCATGTTATGGTCAGTTTGCTAAATGCTCTTACAGTCGGGTTATTAATTAATTGTAGCTGTTATTCATTACTAACAATAGTATGGCCTAATCCTGTGCCAGTTCTAAAACATACTTACTGGAATTTTATGCCGCTGCCCACTCGCCGCAGGAATGAGCTCGCAGGCAGTCGGGAGGGGATGTAATATTGGGTGGCGTGGCAGGTGATGCTGTGTTAGTCGCTATCGGTGTTTCAACAGCGACATGGAAGGTGGTGGGTGGTCTGTGCACCATTTGGCCAGGAGTTTGATGGAATACTCTCCACTTGCCTGGATGAGTGCAGCTCCAACAACACTCAGGAAGCTCAACACCATCCAGGGTGGAGCAGCCCACTTGATTGGTACCTCATCCACAAACATTCACTCCCTGCACCACTGACACACAGCAGCGGCAGTGTTCACCATCTACAAAATGCACTGCAGGAACTCACCAAGGTTGACCTTGCAAACAGAACTTACATCCCAGAACCAAATAAAAAAAAACAAATGTTTCACACTCCTCCTCCTTAATTACAATGTCAACATTATTCCCCCACTTTGTGAAGACATTCATTCAGAATCATTGGCGGGATTCACCGGGCCACCGGGATTCTCAGTCCGACCAGCCGGCCAATGGGGTTTCCCATTGTGGGCCGCCCCATGCTGTCAGAAATCCCCAGGCTGCTGGAGAAATGGAGAATCCCGACAGCCGAGAATCCAGCCCCATTTCATGTCTTCCACTTGCACAGACAAGTAATCTGTTCCATCTTGAATCAGCCCTATATTTCCATAGTTAGCCTCTTACTCCCTATGTATTTATTAAATATCTTTGGAATTTCCTTGATTGTATTTGCCAATATTTTTTCATGCCCTATTTTTGCTTCCTTAAATTCCCTTTTAATTTCACCACTGCTATTTTTATACTCCTCTAGACTTTCAGCAGTTAAGCTTTCAGCACCTGATATAAGCTTCCTTTTCTTGCCAAGTCCTGTTCTGTGTGTTATTTGACATCTGATCAGTATGGGTGGGGGTGGAGGTAAGTGTTAAGATTTGGGTGTCACATCTTTTTCTTTGTGGTAACATATTTGTCCTGAACCTTTTCCACCTCCTCCTTGAATACCTCCTAATCCACTGAAACTGATTTATCATCAAGTAACTGTTTCCAGTCCACTTGTGCCAGATTATATCACAGCTTCATAGATTTGACCTTTCCCCAAATAAAAAAAAAACTACCTTTGGCCCTTTCCATAACTACACTAAATCTAACAGAATTATGATTGCTACCACCAAAGTGCCTGCCTTCCTACTGATACCCGTTCCACCTGCCCAATTTCATTCCCTAGAACAGGACTGGGAGAGTCAAGTAATAGTAAGTTAGTAATAGGGAATGCAAAAAGGTGAATGCAATATGTTTATCATGCATGTGTTTGAACACCCAGAGAATAGCAAATAAAGTTGGTATACTGCAGGCATGGACAGACATCTACGAATATGAGGTTGTGGCAATAGTGAAGAACTGACTCACAAAGGGCAGGGCTGGGATCTAAATATTCCTAAATACAGTGTGTTCAAGAAAGGTAGCGAAGGAAAGCAAGGAGGCAGTATTTATGAAGAAAAATATTACAATGCCAGAGAGCGGGGAAGTCCTATTAAAGTCAAAGATTGAACCTGTTTGGTTACAGCTGAGAAAGAACAGAGGTAACAAACTACAGGTCGAGTATCCTTCATCCATAAATCCGAAAAACGAACGCATTCAAAATCTGTATTTTTCTTTTTAACCTCATCGACCTTTAGTGTGGGAAGCCCAGTTGTTTGCTAAATTGCCCTTAGTATCCAAAATTGCCCTTAGTGTTGGGTGGGGTTACTGGGTTATGGGGATAGGGTGGGGGTGTGGGCTTGGGTAGGGTGCTGTTTCCAAGAGCCAGTGCAGACTCAATGGGCCGAATGGCCTTCTTTTGCACTGTAAAATCTATGATCCTATGATTCTCTTCCTGTACCTGAATCTCTCTACATGTTGCAACCGTGTTCTGTATTAAACCATCCAGTTATTCCTACCACTTCCTTACATGTCACAGTGTCTCCAAATCACATTCCAGCTCAATGGTTATGAGCTGAGTGACTCAAGGCAAAGATATTTCCTTTGCGTATGGTCGTTAAGCACAGTGTCACAGTCCACAAATTCACACATTGTGCAATCCCAACAGTTTGCATATGCTCTCATTTTCTATTCTTATATTGATCTATTATTTATTTGCAATACAGCAGTTATTTATTTATCTATAGTGCCTGAAAGCATTGCACCAATGGTGCAGCAATTAATGGATGGAATTCACCCATGACAAACCAGCGGGTTCAATGGCATGGGCGTGGGGTTGGTGAAATTCAGCAGGAGCCACAAAAATCAATATTACAGTGGCATCTTCCGCTGGTGCCCGGCATGGGTGGATTGGGAAACCCACTGGAGAGTGGCGTGAAATTGATTTGCATCTCGCTAATGGAATGCAGATGAAGGCCTGGCCACTTACATCCGATTCTCTGTGACGCCAGAGAGAAAACACACTGGTGCAAAACACATGTGGAATAACGTGGCATACAGATGCCAAGATTCACCTGAACAATGCCTGGGGCTGCCTCCAGAGTTTGGTATGGAGGCTGTTGGGAACCCTGGAACATGATTGTGGGGGGGAGTCATCTACAGGTGCATCTTCCAGATTCGGTGTCCTGGAGAAATAGAAAATCGGTGCAGGAGTAGGCCATTCGGCCCTTCGAGCCTGCGCCACCATTCAATATGATCATGACTGATCATGCAAATTTGGTATCCCGGTCCCGCTTTTCCTCCATACGTCTTGATCCCTTTAGCCTTAAGGGCCACGTCCAGCTCCCTCTTGAACATTGCCATCAAATTGGCCCTAACAGCTTTCTGTGGTAGAGAATTCTACAAGTTCACAACACTCAGTGAAGTAGTTCTTCCTCATCTCAGTACTGAATGGCTTACCCTTATTCTTAGGCTGTGACCCTTAGTTCTGGACGTCCCCAATATTAGGAACATTCGTCCCATATCTAGCCTGTCCAGTCCCATCAGGATTTTATATGTTTCTATAAGATTCTCTCTCATTCTTCTAAACTCCAGTGAGTACAATCCCCAGTCGATCCAGTCTTTCTTCATATGTCAGTCCTGCCATCCTGGGAATTCGTCTGGTGAACTTGCGCTGGACACACTTAATAGCAAGAATGTTCTTCCTCAAATTAGGGGATCAAAACTGCACACGGTACTCAAGGTGTGGCCTCACCAAGATCCTGTATAACTGCAGCATGGCATTCCTACTCCCATATTCATATCCTCTCACGATGAATGCTAGCATGCCATTAGCTTTCCTCACCACCTGTTGTATCTGCATGCCAACCTTCAGCAACTGTTCCACCATGACACACAGATTTTGTTGCACGTCCCCTTTTCCTAAACTGCCACCATTCAGATAATGATCTGCCTTCCTGTTTTTGCCACCAAGTGGATAACCTCACATTTACCCACATTATATTGCATTTGCCAAGTATTTACCCACTCAGCCAGCCTGTACAAGTCACCCAGCAGCCTCATTGCATCCTCCTCACAGCACACACTGCCACAGCTTTGTGCCATCTGCACATTTGGAGATATTGCATGCAATTCCTTCGTCCAAATCATTAATGTATATTGTAAACAGCTGGGGTCTCAACACTGAACCTTGTGGTACCCCACTAGTCACTGCCTGCCACTCTGAAGGGACCTGTTTATTCCCATTCTCTGCTTCCTGTCTGCCAACCAGTTCTCTATCCACGTCAATACATTACTCCCAAAACCATGAGCTTTAATTTTGCTCACTAATCTCCTGTGTGGGACCTTGTCAAAAGCCTTTTGAAAGTCCAGACAACCAATATCCACTTGTTCACCCTTGTCCACTCTACTGGTCACATCCTCAAATAATTCCAGGAGATTTGTCAAGCATGATTTCACTTTAGTAAATCCATGCTGGCTTGGACCGATCCTGTCCCCACTTTCCAAATGCTCAGTTATTTCACCCTTAATAATTGACTCCAGCATTTTCCTGTTTTCTCTCCCTCCTTCTTTAAAACGTGGGGTAACATTAGCTACCTTCCAATCCAAGGGAATTCTAACAGAGTCTATCGAAAGCTGGAAAATGATCACTAATGTGTCCACTATTTCTAGGGCTACTTCCTTAATTACTCTGGGATGCAGGGCATCAGGCCCTGGGGACTTTTCGGGTTTTAATCCCATCTATTTCCCCAATACAATTTCCTGACTAATAAGGATTTCCTTCATTTTCTCCTTCATGCTACACCCTCTGTGCCCTCGCAAGGTTATTTGTGTCCTCCTTAGTGAAGACAATCCAAAGTAATTGATCAACTGGTCTGCCATCTCTTTGTTGCCCATTATGAATTCACCTGATTCTAACTAGGGACTAATTCTAATTCTAGGGACCTACATTTGTCTTCACCAGTCTTTTTCTCTTCACATATCTATAGAAGTTTTTGCAGTCAGTTTTTATGTTTTCTGCAAGGTTACTCTTGTATTCTATTTTCCGCTTCCAAATTAAACCCTTTGTTTTCCTCTGCTGAATTTTAAATTTCTCCAATCCTCAGGTTTGCTGCTTTTTCTGGCCTATTTATATGCCTCCTCTTTGGCTTTAACACTATCCCTGATTTCCCTTGTTAGCCATGGTTGAGCCACCTGCCCCATCTTACTCTTGCACCAGACAGGGATGAACAATTGTTGATGTTCATCCATGTGTTCTTTAAATGTCTTTGATTGCCTATCCACCGTCAATCCCTTAAGTATCCTTTGCCCGCTTATCCTAGTCAATGCACGTCTCATATCATCAAAGTTGGCTTACCTTCAGACTCAACTGTGTCACTCTCAATCTTAATGAAGAATTCTACCATATGGTCTCTCTTCGCTAAAGGATCTCGCATCAAAATGTTGCTAATTAATCCTCCCTCATTGCACAATACCCAGCCTAGGATGGCCTGCTCTCTAGTTTAGCGACTGCTGACGTCATCCGGGCGCATGCGCAGGGGAGGGGGTCTCTTCTGCCTCCGCCATGGTGAAGACCATGACGAAGACGGAAGAAAAAGAGTGCCCCCACGGCACAGGCCCGCCCGCCGATCAGTGGGCCCCAATCGCGGGCCAGGACACCATGGGGGCACCCCCCCGGGGCAGATCGCCCTGCGCCCCCCCCAGGATCCCGGCGCCTGCCCACGCCGCCAATAAGAGAGATGGTTTAATCCACGCCGGCAGGAGAGGCTTGTCAGCGGCAGGACTTCGGGCCATCGCGGGCCGGAGAATCACCGCGGGGCCCCCGCCGAATCTCGGGTGGCGGAGAATTCGGGACACGGCGGGGGCGGGATTGACGCTGGCCCCAGGCGATTCTCTGACCTGTCCGGGGATCGGAGAATCCCGCCCATTATTAGAAATGCTCCTCGCATTGAGACACAAAGCCTTCAGGCTTTTGTTTGCACTTATTGCCCTTTTAGAATGATGATGTAATGTGGCCCTTTTTGATTTTTGTCTTTGGTTTCTCAGCCTTCCACATTTCCCTTTATTACCTTTTGTTACTGTCCGCAACTTAATTCACTCTGACTTCCTGCATCGTTTCCCATCCCCCCAGTCAAATTAGTTTAAACTCTCCCCAACAGCACTGGCAAACACTCCCCCTGGCTAAACTCTTAGGAATATAGAAAGTCAGAGAGATCTGGCCGTGTGTGTTCACAGATCTTTGAAGGTGGCAATACAAGTGGACAAGGTAGTCAAGAAAGCATACGGAATGCTTGCCTACATTGGACGGGGCATCGAGTATAAAAACTGGCAAGTCATGCTACAGTTGTATAGAACCTTGGTCTGGAGGGTGTTAGCTTGGTTTGGAAGATGCCTGGTCTGGAGTTCCCCGGTCTGGTGGATGTTAGCTATGTGGAGAGGCTGAATAGACTCGGACCGCTTTCATTAGAAAGACGGAGTTTGAGTGGTGACCTGATAGAGGTCTACAAGATTATGAGGGGCATGGATAGAGTGGATGGGCAGGCACTTTTTCCCAGGGTGGAGGGTTCTGTCACCAGGGGGCATAGGTTTAAGGTCCGTGAGGGCAAAGTTAAGAGGAGATATATATGCGAAGCAGAGTTTTTACGCAGAGGGTGGTGAGTGCCTGGAACGCATTGTCAGGGGAGGTTCTGGAAACATACATTAACGGTGTTCAAAAGGTATCTTAACAAACATATGGATAGGATGGGTATAGAGGGGTACGGCACAAGGAAGTCCTGAGAGTTTTTCCAAAGATTGGTATCATGACCGGTACAGGCTTGGAGTGCTGAAGGGTCTGTTCCTGTGCTGTACTGTTCTTTGTTCTTTGACTCTGGTTTGGGTCCTGCCGAGGTATAGACTGTCCAGTTGTACTGGTCCAATCTCCCTCAGGACTGTTCCAATGTCCCTCCCACTTGCACCAGCCCTTAAGCCACATATTCATCTTAGCTATCCTGCCATTCCTACTCTGACTAGCATGTGGAACTGATAGCAGTCCTGAGATTACTACCTTTGAGGTAACTGCTCCTTGTTCTTCAGTTACCCATAGTACAATCAATGTGACTGAGTTGACTTCTCCCAGAATCCTCTTCTGCCACCTCTGCTGGAACCACAGAATGTTCCGAGAGATCCATCTTCGTTCTCAGGAAGTCCATCTTCTTTCTTCAATTAGTGGGCCAGTGATGTTGGGTGCTTTTCAGTGTGGCACCCCTGTACGACATCAGACTGTGCTCCATCAGGCCTGATCCCCCCCCCCCCCCCCCCCCACAATGGAATGCACCGCAAAACACCTGGTTGCATAATTCATTAATTCGTTAAGATGTTGCGTGCTTTTCTGCCTGCCTACACAGTGGGAAACATGCCACATGCCTGCCCCCGCCATGAAACGTAGTCTCAGATAGATTCATAGAGGTCTACAGCATGGAATAGGCCCTCGGCCCATTGTGTCTGCGCTGGTCAAAAACAACCACCTAACTATTCTCATTCCATCTCCCAGCACTTCGCCCATAGTCTTATATGCCTTGGGATCGTAAGTGCACATCTAAATACTTCTTAAATGTTACAAGGGTTTCTGCCTCCACCACCCTTTCAGGCAGTGAGTTCCAAATTCCCACCACCCTCTGGGTGAAAAGGTATTTCCTCACATCCCCTCTAAATCTCCTGCCCCTTATCTTAAGTCTATGCCACCTGCTCATTGATCCCTCCACCAAGGGGAAACATTTTTTCCTGTCTATCTATGTCCCTCATAATTTTATACATCTCAATCATGTCCCCCCCTCAGTCTCCTCTGCTCCAAGGAAAACAATCCAAGTCTATCCAATCCCTCTTCATAGCTAAAACTCTCCCGCCCAGGCAACATCGTGGTAAATCTCCTCTGCACCCTTTCCAGTGCCATATGGGAGAACTCTGTCCAATCATAAATTACATCATTATTTGTCAAATACTTTGAAGTTCCACCATGCAATAACATACAAAAGTAATTTTAACTGAGTTAGCTTTGTACGCTAAACAAAGCAGATTACTTTTAAGGAAATTGAAATATGTTAAATGAGTCCAGATCAACTGGGAAATGGAATTGCTGCGAACATTGTTTGATCCTGAGTAAATATTGGCATATGCAAAATATACAAATGTTTTGAACTGCCAGCACTTTTAAGTATTTGTACTCAACTCCCACATTTAGTTTGTTATATTAATAGATATTAAAATTTGACATTTTTATAATGGTAAGCAAATCCAGTTAGATTTGTTGACTACACCTCAAAGTCGTAGACCATAAGCTGCCATCTTTGTGAGCATTACTCTGATTTAGATGGCAACGTAGTCTTCCTCCACTGTTAACTTATATATAAGTTCGAATCTCATGTCATTACTGGTAAATTACAACGAAAAATAAACACAAAGGCCGGGGTTCTCTGAAATCGCGGCTAAGTGTTGACGGCGACATACCCACCGGAACGGTTGACGCCGGCGTCAAAGGGCCCAAATGCGCAGCGATTCTGCGCACGACAAGGGGCCAGCCCAGACGCGAAGGGAAATACAGGAGCGCGGCTGCAGACCGGCGTCAGAGACGTGGCGGCGTGCAATCGGCGCCGCGGCACACAAAAAGGACGTGACCCCCAGACACAAGCATCCGATCCAAAGATGTCCGGCCGCCGACCAGCGCCCCGTTGCAAGGACCAACATCAAGACGCTCCTGTATGCTGTCAAGGAGCGGAGGGTGGCCATGTACTCCGGAGCCGGCCACAGGGTCTCAGCCAACGTGTCCCAGAAAATTTGGAGGGAGGTGGGCGAGGTCGTCAGCGCCATGACGGTAACGCCAAGGACAGGCAAGCCGTGCCGGAAGAAACTCAATGACCTACTCAGCGCAGTCAGGGTGAGCACCCATCACCGTGCCCATGGTACCAACCCCCCTAACCCCTCCCCACCCCACCAGGGGGACAGAACAACCCCAGCTGTGACCCACATGGCTGCACCCACCCATGCCAATTGCTGGATGCCCTGTACACCTACGCCAATGTAGGTGAGAGAGGGATAAAACTGGAAGCAGTGCCCGTGAATTGCACCCCGTCACCGTGCACGAACAAGGGGAATTGGACGTAACTGGCGGACCCGGGGACCAGGAGGTTGCCCATGCCGAGATCAGGAGCGCACCACCAAGTGAGACCCCCCATGTCTGGCCCCACCCCTGAGCCCTCACCCCACCCTCCTCCGCCTGTGTAACCATGCATGGGGCATTGTGTCTTGCAGGACAAGCCGGCGATAGACCCGGCCCACCAGGCGGACCTCGCCCTCAGCTAGCACCAGGGACTCGAGTAGCGATGGGGAGGGCATCCGCAACAAACGCCCTCCAGCCCAGCTGAGCCATGACACAACGACACAAGAAACCAGGGCGGAGGACACATACACACAGAACACCATGACCCAGGACACCAGCACACAGGGGATGGACAGACATAACCACACGACACAGGAAACCAGCACGGAGGACACAGACATACATGACACACCAACACAGAGGACCAGCACACATGGGACAGACAGACAGGTAACCAGAACACAGGGGACCCCTGACTTCGGGTCCGTCAACGACGATGACTTTTCATCACAGCTATCTTCTACAAGCTCCACAATCGCAGCGACTCTCACCTCGGTTAGGCTCTTTAGCAATGAGGATCCTTGGTCACTAACTGGTGAGCACCACAGAGCCGCTCCGGTACAGCAGGTGGACGTAGGAGCAGCCGAGGGACTGGACAGTCGGAGGGCAGACCGGGCCCAGCAACCAGCTGCCGCGCAGACGGTCCCAGGTTCCTGGAATCTCCACACACACCCAGTGACCCGATGCAGTACGAAACCCAGGAACCAGAGGAGGGTATGACAGCCGGTTTCCAGCACCTCTAGACACAGATGGAGGAGTGCATCCACGTGCAGGAGCAGGGAATGTTGCCGCTCATGAGTGCCACCCAGGCCTAAACGGCAAGGGTGGCGTCCCTGGTGGAGGCAATGGGTATGATGGTGTTGGACATGGGTCAGAGTATGCAAGGCCTGGGGCTTTCTGTGCACGCTGCTTCTGTGACCCAGGAAAGAGATACCCTCTCACAGGCAGCCAAGAGCTAGAACGAGCTGCACATCACAGAGGCACTCAACAATGTGGCCCGATCGCAGCAGGCCATGACCTAGTCTCAGCAGGCCATCACTGAGTGCATTGGTGCCATTACACAGGCGTAGGCTGTCATTGCACAGACCCAGACAGGGTTGGCCAACCCCCTGAGCTCCATGGCTGCAAACTTGGTCGACACCACAGCGGGCCTCCAGGACTGGCAGGGCCAGGTGGCAGGGGTGCCTCGCGTGATGGATCCTCACGCACCATCGCCCCATGGAGAAGCCCGGGGGCCATTGGGCACCCCAAGGGAAGAGGATGTGATGTGGCCCGGCCCAGGTCCCCCTGCAGGGGAGATCCTGGAACACCACGGCACCCAGGACTCCACCCCCCCCCTCCCCCCCCCGTCCGCCCTGCCTGGTGCAGCCTGAGTGCTACCACTGCCCCAGTGCGGCATGCACCGCCTCCCTGGCATGCCACTGCCACAGCTCCCACAGGGCTTTGTGCAATGCAGTGGCCCCCACTATGGCGGCCAACAATGCTGGAAGATGCCCAACAATAACGATCAGCTGGGGGTGGAGGTTGACCACGTTTCATCGTAGCGCATACCCCCCTCCACAACTAGGTGGCATGGGCAACATAGTTGCACCAGTTGGATCTCACGCCCCCGCCACGCATGCACACACCCCACGCCCATGCCCTCGGTGCTCTGACCCCTAGCGCCTGTCCCTCCTGCATGGGGCACGGTCTGATGGCACTGCCCTCAGCGGCCGCCGCTGTGGTTGCTCCGGCCCTGTCGGTGCTCCGGCATCCATCCGAACGGCCGGGAGGCCTGCATTGCGCTAGCGCCCGGGGTGGATGACCACCTGTGTGGCTGATGCAGCTGGCAGCCCCGCCCATCCTCCAATCCTGGGGGGGGGCCTCACCCTTTCACCCCCACGCCGAGCCCGACCTGCTCCGGACGACGCATCAGCCAGCACGACTTGTTGATGCTTCTTTCTAGCAGGTTGAAACGACGCCGGCGGGACTTCGGCTCATCTGGGCTGCAGTATGCTTGGGGACCCTGGGAATCGCATGGCGGGTCGCCCCTGCCGATTCTCCGGCCTGTGCGGCTCCAGCCGCGTTCGCGCGATTTCGGGCGTTTGGGAGAATTGCGTCCCGGCGTGTCTCACCGGCATCGCGGGCCGTCTCGGCGTAAACTCCGATTCTCCGAGCCGGCACGGGCTCGGAGAATCCCGGCCAAAATGTCCAACTATCTTGATAATTAGAATTGGCTGCAATCTGTATGAATTTGCCTCTTTGCAAGCTTAACTATTTTGCAATGTAATAAAAGCCTAATACTGCAGATGCTACAAATTTGAAATAAAAGCAATTTCTAAAAACATCCAGAACCACATCCTTGTATTCTGTTGAACTGTAACTTATTTTGCCATATAGTGATAGATGTTTACAGCATGGAAACAGGCCCTTCAGCCCAGTTTGTACATGCTGCCCAGTTTCTATCACTAAGCTTGTCTCATTTGCCCGCATTGGCCGATATCCCTCTTTACCCAGCCTGCCCATGTAACTGTGTTTTTTAAAGGAAAAAATTGTACCCACCTCTCCCACTGCCTCTCACCACACTGTGTGAAAAAAAATTCCCCTCTCATCTCTTTTGTACCTCTCCCATCTCACCTTAAAACCTATGCCCTCTAGTTCAAGACTTCTCTACCATTGGGAAAATATGTTGACTATATATCTTATCTATGCTCCTCATTATTTTATAGACCTCTATAAGTGCACGCCTAAGCCTCCTACGCACCAGGGAAAAAAGTCCTAGCCTATCCAGCCTCTCTTTATAACTGATCAGGTCTTGGTAGCATCCTCGTCCATCTCTTCTGCACTCTTTCTAGTTTAATAATATCCTTCCTATAATAGGGTAACCAGAACTGAACACAGTATTTCACGTGTGGTCTTATCAATGTCTTGTACAACTTCAAGACATCCCGACTCCTGTATTCAATATTTTGACCAATAAAACCTAGCATGCTGAATGCCTTCTTCACCACCCTTTCCACTTGCGACTCCACCTTCAAGGAGCTATGAACCTGTACCCCTAGATCTCTTTGTTCTGGAACTCTCCCCAACTCCCTACCATTAACTGAGTAGGTCCTGCCCTGATCTGAGCTACCAAAATGCATAACCTCACATTTATCCAAATTAAACTTCATTTGCCATTCATCAGCCCACTGGCCCAATTGGTCATGATCCTATTGCAATCTTATATAACCCTCTTCACTATCTACTATGCCATCAATCTTGGTGTCATCAGCAAACTTACTAACCATGCCTCCTACATTTTCATCCAAATCATTTATATATATATATAACAAATAACAGTGGACCCAGCACCAATCTGAGGCACACTGCTGGTCACAGGCCTCCAGTTTGAAAAACAACCCTCCACAACCATCCTTTGGCTTCGGTCGCCAAGCCAATTTTGTATCCAATTAGCGGCCTCACCCTGGATTCTGTGAGATTTAATATTTTGCAACAATCTACCATGCAGTAGCTTGTCAAAGGCGTTGCTAAAGTCCATGTAGATGACGTTGACTGCACTGCCCTCATCTACCTTCTTGGTTACCCCTTCAAAAAACTCATCAACATATTACTGATGCAAAAGCAGTTTATTTTTATTTTTGCCATAGCATGATAATGAGGTTTTCCTCTGAAGAAAGAAGAGACAGATTGAAACTATAGAAGACATATTTGGGCACCACAGAAAGCAAGGTGGAGAACACACCAAAAACAAATAAGAAATGTTGGTAGAAAATGCTGTTTTAAAAAAATGGATGAATACATGCCAGATTGTAAAAAGGATAGCAAGAGAGATGGTGAATGAAATAGTGCGTGAGATAGCAGGTGATGGTGAGAAATAGTATGCGAGTGAGAGAGTGAGCCGGCACGAGAGACAGGACAAAGTAGCGAGAAAGTGCGAGTTAGCAAGTGAGCAGGATAGTGGGAAATTGGCACACGAGAGAAAGAGAGAGAGATCCTGAGTGACACAAGAGGTAAGACGAGATACCACTAAATGGTAAGAGTCTGAGGAAAAGCCCAATTGTGACAGAAAGGGAGAAAGGAGGGAGAAATTTGATAAAAAGAGAGGGCATAACAAAAAATGAAATGAGTACAAATACAGTGGGAGCTAAACTGGAGAGCTCCCTAATTCAGACATCGGGATCATGACGTGTGATTACGCCACACCTGATTGAAGTGATGCAAGCAGTGTGCAAACTTTATGCAGCCTGTTCCTTTCCCTGATTATGATGTGAATCCCAGTGCTGAGCACAGCTGCTTCAATGACTGCATTCCTCAGCACCAGGGCCAAGTTCATGTGAGATTAGCGCCAATTAAAGCTAGCCTTCATGACTTAAACCACACTGCACCTCTTAAAGCCAAAGTGAATTTTGGCAGCAGCAGACGTTGCAACAAGAATCCAGAAGGTCCTCTTGGCAACTGCTTAGAAGGCAATGGGCGACCTGGGGCGCAATTCTCCGCAAATCCGGCGTGCCGTGAAGGCTGGCGTGAAACTGGCCATGTTTCACGCCAGCCTCGGAGCTCCGTCCCGGGACCCGATTCTCCTCCCCCGGGCGGGGCTAGTATCGGGGCCGGGGGAATCATGGCGACGCGGAGGTAGCGAATGTAGCTAACTCCGCCCGCCAAGAGTCACGGCGGCTGACGCGCACAATGACGTCAGCCGTGCATGCGCGGATGACATCATCACGCAGACGTGTCAAACCCGCGCATGCGCGGGCCGTCATGCCCCTCAGCCGCCCCGCGGACTGATCCTGTGGGGCGGCGGAAGAACAAATAGTGCGCGGGTATCGGACTCGCTGCCCGCGATCGGTGCCCACCTTTGCGGCCGTTTTCACGAACGCTGAAAGCAGGTGTGAAAACGGCCGTAAACTCCGCGGTATTCGGCCCATCGGCCTGCGGAGAATCGCTGTTCGTCGTAAAAAAACGGCGAGCAGCGATTCGTGCCGGGGGGCAGCCGGAGGGGGGGAGAATAGCGCGAGGCCATGAAAATTGTCGGGAAGGCCCTCCCGCTATTCTCCGACCCGTCGTGGGCAGCGGAGAATCGCGACCCTGGTGTTTCAATGCTAACAGTTTGGAACTGAGGCCATGAATGCAATACCACAAGCATTTTAATGGCCTCACTTAAGGCATCAAGGTCAATTAATGCATCCTTACATACCAAGTCCTATTAACTATATCAATATCCTCTCTAATCACCACACCCGTTGACTACCAGCAATCTACACCAATCACAATTCAAACCTCACATTCATATGCTTCACCTCACCCTTACATAGCTGAGCACTGATGAAAGCTGGACGCTAACATTTAATAGTTTCCACATACTGCTAGTTATTCAATAATGACAGACACATCAACTAAACACATAACAACTCAGTGACTCTCTTCCCTCTCTCAAGGGCAAGGTGGTGCAGAACAGACAGAAGCTGCACGGCTGGCAATAATCAGAGTGGCTGTAACTGAGGGAATGGCCAGCTGCAGAATATATTCCTGCACTATGCACCTTCTCAACTCCCATTTCACTTCATCCCAAAATGACGTACAAGCTGCAATGGTGTAACTGTAACTATGCACCTCTGGTTTTTCAATCAACATGACCCTGCTGCCTGTCCCTCAATGTTCCCATATCTGAACTCTCCCCAAATGGATTTATGATTTCAGATACCCGGCATCTGTCACCTGGCCAGCCAGTGATTCCTGAAACTAAAGACCAAGAGGAAGAATGAAGCAGCACCACTTAATTTAGCATCCATAGCCACCAGCTCAGATATTGGCATTAGGCATATTTTAAAAGGTATTATAGGTATGAACAGAAGAACGTAAGAATTAGGAGCAGGAGTAGACCATCTGGCCCCTCGAGCCTGCTCCGCCATTCAATGAGATCATTGCTGATATTTTATGGACTCAGCTCCACTTTCCGGCCCGAACACCATAACCCTTAATCCCTTTATTCTTCAAAAAACTATCTATCTTTACCTTAAAAAGATTTAATGAAGGAGCCTCAACTTCTTTACTGGGCAAGGAATTCCATAGATTCACAACCCTTTGGTGAGGAAGTTCCTCCTAAACTCAGTCTTTAGATCTACTTCCCCTTATTTTGAGGCTATACCCCCTAGTTCTGCTTTCACCCACCAGTGGAAACAACCTACCCGCATCTATTCTATCTATTCCCTTCATTATGATGCGATGAGGCAAGACTTAGGATGCATCGGATGGGGAGGGAAACTGCAGGGGATGGGCACAATTGATATGTGGAGCTTGTTCAAGGAACAGCTACTGCATGTCCTTGATAAGTATGTACCTGTCAGGCAGGGAGGAAGTGGTCGAGCGAGGGAACCGTGGTTTACTAAAGTAGTTGAATCACTTGTCAAGAGGAAGAAGGAGGCTTATGTAAAGTTGAGACGTGAAGGTTCAGTTAGGGCGCTCGAGAGGTACAAGTTAGCAAGGAAGAACCTGAAGAGAGCTAAGAAGAGCCAGGAGGGGACATGAGAAGTCTTTGGCAGGTAGGATCAAGGATAACCCTAAAGCTTTCTATAGATATGTCAGGAATAAAAGAATGACTAGGGTAAGAGTCGGACAAATCACGGACAGTCGTGGGAAGTTGTGTGTAGAGTCTTAGGAGATAGGAGAGGTGCTAAATGAATATTTTTCGTCAGTATTCACACAGGAAAAAGACAATGTTGTCGAGGAGAATACTGAGATACAGGCTACTAGACTAGAAGGGCTTGAGGTTCATAAGGAGGAGGTGTTAGCAATTCTGGAAAGTGTGAAAATAGATAAGTCCCCTGGGCCGGATGGGATTTATCCTAGAATTCTCTGGGAAGCTAGGGAGGCGATTGCTGAGCCTTTGGCTTTGATCTTTATGTCATCATTGTCTACAGGAATAGTGCCAGAAGACTGGAGGGTAGCAAATGTTGTCCCCTTGTTCAAGAAGGGAAGTAGAGACAACCCCGGTAACTATAGACCAGTGAGCCTTACTTCTGTTGTGGGCAAAGTCTTGGAAAGGTTTATAAGAGATAGGATGTATGATCATCTGGAAAGGAATAATTTGATTAGGGATAGTCAACACGGTTTTGTGAAGGGCAGGTCGTGCCTCACAAACCTTATTGAGTTCTTTTAGAAGGTAACCAAACAGGTGGATGAGGGTAAAGCAGTTGATGTGGTGTATATGGATTTCAGTAAAGCGTTTAATAAGGTTCCCCACAGTAGGCTATAGCAGAAAATACGGAGGCATGGGATTCAGGGTGATTTAGCAGTTTGGATCAGAAATTGGCTAGCTGGAAGAAGACAAAGGGTGGTGGTTGATGGGAAATGTTCAGCCTGGAGTCCACTTACGAGTAGGGTACCACAAGGATCTGTTTTGGGGCCACTGCTGTTTGTCATTTTTATAAATGACCTAGAGGAGGGCGTGGAAGGATGGGTGAGTAAATGTGCAGATGACACTAAAGTTGGTGGAGTTGTGGACAGTGCGGAAGGATGTTACAAGTTGCAGAGGGACATAGGTAAGCTGCAGAGCTGGGCTGAGAGGTGGCAAATGGAGTTTAATGCAGAAAAGTGTGAGGTGATTCAGTGTGGAAGGAATAACAGGAAGACAGAGTACTGGGCTAATGGTAAGATTCTTGGTAGTGTGGATGAGCAGAGAGATCTCGGTGTCCATGTACATAGATCCCTGAAAGTTGCCACCCAGGTTGAGAGGGTTGTTAAGAAGGCATATGGTGTGTTAGCTTTTATTGGCAGAGGGATTGAGTTTCGGAGCCATGAGGTCATGTTGCAGCTGTACAAAACTCTGGTGCGGCCGCATTTGGAGTATTGCGTGCAATTCTGGTCGCCACATTATAGGATGTGGAAACATTGGAACGGGTGCAGAGGAGATTTACTAGGATGTTGCTTGGTATGAAGGGAAGATCTTATGAGGGAAGGCTGAGGGACTTGAGGCTGTTTGCGTTGGAGAGAAGAAGGTTAGGAGGTGACTTAATTGAGGCATACAAGATGATCAGAGGATTAGATAGGGTGGACAGTGAGAGCTGTTTTCCTCGGATAGAGATGTCTAGCATGAGGGGACATAGCTTTAAATTGAGGGGAGATAGATATAGGACAGATGTCAGAGGTAGGTGCTTTACTCAGAGAGTAGTAAGGGCATGGAATGCACTGCCTGCAACAGTAGTGGACTTGCCAACATTAAGGGCATTTAAATGGTCATTGGATAAACATATGGATGTTAAGGGAATAGCGTAGATGGGCTTTAGAGTGGTTTCACAGGTTGGCGCAACATCGAGGGCCGAAGGGCCTGTACTGCGCTGTAATGTTCTAATTTCTATGCTCTATGTTCATAATTTTATATGTTTCGATAAGATCCCCCTTCATCCTTCGAAATTCCAACGAGTACAGTCCCAGTCTATTCAACCTCTCCTCGTAATCCAATCCCTTCAGCTCTGGGATTAACCTCGTGAATCTCCTCTGCACACCCTCCAGCCCCAGTACGTCCTTTCTCAGGTAAGGAGACCAAAACTGAACACAATACTCCAGGTGTGGCCTCACTAACACCTTATACAATTGCAGCATAACCTCCCTAGTCTTAAACTCCATCCCTCTATCAATGAAGGACAGAATTCCCTGTGCCTTCTTCATCACCTGTTGCACCTGTAAACCAACTTTTTGCGACTCATGCACTAGCACACCCAGGTCTCTCTGCACAGCAGCATGTTTTAATATTTTGCCATTTAAATAATAATCCCTTTTGCATAGCCATCTCTTTTAGCACTCTGGGATGCATTCCATCAGGGCAAGGAGACATGTCTACCTTTAGCCCCATTAGCTTGCCCATCACCACCTCCTTAGTGATAACAATCATGTCAAGGTCCTCACCTGTCATAGCCTCATTTCTGTCAGTCACTGATATGTTATTTGTGTCTTCCACTGTGAAGACCGACCCAAAAAACCTGTTCAGTTCCTCAGCCATTTCCTCATCTCCCATTATTGAGTCTCCCTTCTCATCCTCCAAAGGACCAATATTTACCTTAGGCCACTCTTTTTTGTTTTATATATTTGTAGAAACTTTTACTATCTGTTTTATATTCTGAGCAAGTTTACTCTCATAATCTATCTTACTCTTCTTTATAGCTTTTTTAGTAGCTTTCTGTTGCCCCCTAAAGATTTCCCAGTCCTCTAGTCTCCCACTAATCTTTGCCACTTTGTATTCTTTTTCCTTCAATTTGATACTCTCCCTTATTTCCTTAGATATCCACGGTCGATTTTCCCTCTTTCTACCGCCCTTCCTTTTTGTTGGTATAAACCTTTGCTGAGCACTGTGTAATATCGCTTGGAAGGTTCTCCACTGTTCCTCAACTGTTTCACCATAAAGTCTCCGCTCCCAGTCTACCTTAGCTAGTTCTTCTCTCATCCCATTGTAATCTCCTTTGTTTAAGCAAAAAACACTAGTCTTTGATTTGACCTTCTCACCCTCCATCTGTATTTTAAATTCCACCATATTGTGATTGCTCCTTCCGAGAGGATCCCTAACTATGAGATCATTAATCAATCCTGTCTCATTACACAGGACCAGACTTAGGACCACTTGTTTCCTCGTAGGTTCCATTACATACTGTTCTAGGAAACTATCGCGGATACATTCTATAAACTCCTCCTCAAGGCTGCCTTGACCGACCTGGTTAAACCAATCAACATGTAGATTAAAATCCCCCATGATAACTGCTGTACCATTTCTACATGCATCAGTTATTTCTTTGTTTATTACCTGCCCCACCATCATGTTACTATTTGGTGGCCTATAGACTACTCCTGTCAGTGACTTTTTCGCCTTACTATTCCTGATTTCGACTCAAATGAATTCAACCTTATCCTCCATAGCACCAATGTCACCCCTTACTATTGCCCGGATGTCATCCTTAAATAACAGAGCTACATCACCTCCCTTACCATCCACTCTGTCCTTCCAAATAGTTTGATACCCTTGGATATTTAACTCCCAGTCGTGACCATCCTTTAACCATGTTTCAGTAATGGCTATTAAATCAGAATCATTCGCGATGATTTGCGCCATCAACTCATTTACTTTATTCCGAATACTACGAGCATGCAGGTAAAGTACACTTATGTTGGCTTTTATACCTCTGTTTTGAATCTTAACACCTCGATCAGTAACCTTTCCTAAATTATATTTCCTCTTAACTTTTGTCCTAATTTTCCTTGTCGTTGAACCCATACCCTCATGTAACAACCTGCCGCGTCGCTTACAATTTATGTTTTGGATGGATAGGCCCATGGTGAGGTATTTGGCATGAATGGTTGCAGTCAGAACAGGGGAGCAAGGATAGCATATGTGTCAACTCACCTGAAGGTGAGACAGGTACAGTTCAATAATGGGCCTTCAAAGTCCAAAGCTGCTCAAGGTTGTCCTAGACCATCAGAAATAGAAACAGGAATAGGCCATTTGGCCCCTTGAGCCTCATCTTCTATTCAATGTGATTATGGCTGATCTAGCAGTAGCCTTCATTCCATTACCTTGTCTGTTCCTCATACAGCTGGACTCCTCTACAGTTCAATAATCTGTCTATCTCAGCATTGAATACATTCAGCGAGTGTAGAGAATTCCAAACACTGGCGACCTGCTGAGATAAAATGTGCTTCCTCATCTCTGTCCATTCCTTAATCTGAAACTATGCCACCTAGTTCTCAGTTTCCTATGAGTGGAAACATTCTCTCAGCATCTGTGCTCCCTCAGAATTATATGCTTCAATAAGATGACCTCTCATTCTTCTTCTTAAGTGGAGGTCATGCCTCACCAACTTGATCGTGTTTTTTGAGGGGGTGACAAAGTTGATTGATGAGGGGAGGGTGGTGGATGTTGTTTACATGGACTTCAGCAAACCCTTTGACAAGGTGCCTCATGGCAGACTGATACAAAAGGTGAAGTCATAAGGGATCAGAGGTGAGGTGGTAAGATGGATACAGAACTGGTTTGGTCACAGAAGGCAAACGGTAGCAGTAGAAGGGTGTTTTTCTGAATGGAAGGTTGTGACTAGTGTTCCACAGGGATCTGTGCTTGGGTCTCTGTTGTTTGTAGTATGTATGAACGATTTAGAGGGAAATGTAGCTGGTCTGATCAGTAAGTTCACGATGACACCAAGGTTGGTGGAGTGGCAGATAGTGTTGAGGATTGTCAGAAGATACAGCAGGACATAGATAGGTTGGAGACTTCGGCAGAGAAATGGAAAATGGAGTTTAATCCCGACAAATGTGAGGTAATGCATTTTGGTAGGTCAAACATAGAGGGGAAATAAACCGTAAATGGCAAAAACTCTTAGGAATATAGAAAGTCAGAGAGATCTGGGTGTCCATGTCCACAGATCTTTGAAGGTGGCAACACAAGTGGGCAAGGTAGTCAAGAAAGCATATGGATTGCTTGCCTTCATTGGATGGGGCATCGAGTATAAAAACTGGCAAGTCATGCTACAGTTGTATAGAAGCTTAGTAAGGTCACACTTGAAATAATGCGCACAAATCTGGTCGGCACACTACCAGAAGGATGTGGAGGCTTTGGAGCGGGTGCAGAGGAGGTTTACCAGGATGTTGCCTGGTCTGGAGGGTGTTACCAAGCGGAGAGGAGAGGCTGAATAGACTCAGACTGTTTTCATTAGAAAGATGGAGGTTGAGGGGTGACCTGATTGAGGTCTGCAAGATTATGAGGGGCATGGATAGAACAGGCACTCTTTCACAGGGTGAACGGGTCAGTCACCAGGGGGCGTAGGTTTGAGGTTCGAGGGGCAAAGTTGAGAGGCAATGTGCGAGGCAGGTGTTTTTGCACAGAATGTGGTGAGTGCCTGGAATGCGATGCCAAGGGAGGTTGTGGAAGCAGACACAATAGTGCCGTTCAAAAGGCATCTTGACAAACACATGGATAGGATGGGTAAAGAGGGATCTGGCACAAGGAAGTACTGAGGGTTTTGGCAAAGGTTGGTATCATGGCCAGTACAGGCTTGGAGGGCCGAAGTGCCTGTTCTTGTGCTGTACTGTTCTTTGTTCTAAGCTTCAATGAGTGTCGGTCTAAACTGCTCAACATTTCCTGATAAGACAGTCCCTTCATCCCAGGAACCAAAGTAGTGAATCTTCTCTGAATTGTCTACCACTGAACAAGTATACCACTTCTTAAATAGGAAGACAAAAACTGTATACAGTCCTCTAGGACTTGAGATATGGTCTCATCAATGCCCTACAAATTGTAATGAGATTTCCCCTACTTTTGCTCCACCACCAACCACTCCCTCCCCAATCCACTCCCACAAATAAAATAAAGGTCACCAATCTGTTTGCCTTCCTAATTACTCACTATACATGCAAACTAATTTTTTGTGTTTCATGTATGGGGGGCATCCAGATCCCTCCATACCACAGAACTCTCGTGCCCGTCTCCATTTAAATAATATTATGTTTTTCTATTTTGCCTGCTAAAGTGGATATCCTCACATTATCCCACATTATCACCACATTCTCAAGTGCAATTAGGGATGGGCAAGAAGTACTGGTCCAGCCAGCATCGCACCTATTCTGTGTAAGACAAAAAGTACTCAACCAGTTCAATTTTTAGATCACTCACTTAACCTAACTACATCCGTTTGCAGATCCTTTTTGTCCTCCTTACAACTTACCTTTCCACCTATCTTCTCATTGACAACACATTTGGCTGCAATACAGGCTGTTCCTTCATCAAAGCTATTAATATAGACTGTAAATAGTTGAGACCTCAGCACTGATAACTACAGAACCCCATGAGATACAGTTTGTCAACACAAAAATGATACATCTTCTTCATTCTGTTTTCTGCAAGGCCATCTGCAGATTCCGTCATTGAAAGTCAGCTCCCTTCTATGAGACATGCTGAAGCCACAGGGTGAGAATTGCATAGGAATATTCGGAGAGGCAAAGCAAACCACAAGGGAAATGCAGGAATGATTGCTTGAGTAATCAATAGGCAGCAGGGTGGCACAGTGGTTAGCACTGCTATCTCACAGCAGCAAGGACCCAGGTTTGATTCTGGCTTTGGGTGACTATCTGTGTGGAGTTTGTACATTGTCCTCGTGTCTATGCTAGTTTCCTCCAAATGCTCCAGTTTCCTCCCACAGTCCAATGATGTGCAGGTTAGGTAGACTGGCCATGCTAAATTGTCCCTTGGTGTCCAAAAGCATAGGTAGGGTTACTGGGTTACAGAGATAGGATGGGGCCATGGGCCTAGGTGGGGTGCTCTTTCAGAAGGTTGGTGTAGACCTAAAGGGCCGAATGGCCTCCTGCTGTATTTTCGGGATTCTATTCTATTGGATGTGTTGTTGGATAAGGACGGTATGGAATGACTATTTTGTGGTGTATGTTCGACTGTGTAAATTTAAGCATTAACAGGACCAGCAAGGTCCAAAATGGCAGACTGGGCATCAAATCAGTAATAAGTTCCGATTGACGCAATGATCTACCCACTCTGCGTACTTATAGAGCACGTACGAATGCCCTCTTATCATCCTCCCATGATTGAAGTGGGCTGGTCAGAAGTGTTCGGGATCAGTCTGCCAACACTTTTTTTTACCTGAACTAGCTCCAGTAGCAGCAAAGTCACATGCACTAGGGAGCCAAACTTTGAAGTCAGAAACTTTCCAATGTTAGTTAACAATAATACTGATCCAGCCAAACAGGCAAGCATGTGATGGGAACAGATCAAAATCTCATGGTTTTAATGAACTGGTTTTCAGCTCTATTTGATTAGTTAAAATTTAATCTGGTTAAAATTCAGAGTACCTTTTAAATATAGCATCTGCCTTCACAAAATTTGTTTGTTTTTACACAGTAAGCAGAAGAGTAATAGCAATATCATGATTTATATCTACACTCCAATATGGTGTTTTGTCAAAGCGACCTCTGAGAAACTCGCAAATTCCAGCATAGATCATTGCTATTTACATGTTAATGTTACTTGGAAGGCACTGTATTTCATTTATTTAAAATATTTCCATCTATTTGAACCATATTATCACCAATCACTTCAATTTGAGCTGCAGGATACATTTAACTGGCCCACAATTGTTGCCATGAAAAACTATTCCAAGAAATCTTTATAATAAAAATATGGAATATTCTCAAATAAAAAACAGGTAGAAGTGTCTTTTCATGTCAACAATACATTTTCGAGTTCAGCTTGTCTGATTTACAAAAAGAAAGGATGTCCCAAGGTGTGGTACATTGGTGAAACCATGCAGACACTGCGGCAACGGATGAATGGACATTGTGCGACAATCGCCAGGCAGGAATGTTCCCCTCCAGTCGGGGAAGATTTCAGCAATCAAGGGCATTCAGCCCCTGATCTTGGGGTAAGCGTTCTTGTAGGTCTTCAGGACGCGCGACAATGCAGAATTGCTGAGCAGAAACTGACAGCCTAGTTCCGCACGCATGAGTACGGCCTCAACCGGGACCTTCAATTCATGTCTCATTACATTCACCCCCAATATCTGGCCTGGGCTTGTGAAATCCTGCCAACTGTCCTGGCTTGAGACAATTCACACTTCTTTAACCTGTGACTATCCTTCTCTCCAGTCGCTCTGTCTGGACGTGTAAAGACTTAATTACCTGCAAAGACTCGCATTCAAAGTATCATCTTGCATCATTGACATATGTGGTTATGGAACCCACCTCTTCATTCACCTGATGAAGGAGCTGCACTCCGGAAGCTAGTGATTCGAAACAAACCTGTTGGACCTAAACCTGGCGTTGTAAGGCTTCTTACTGTGCCCACCCCAGTCTAACTCCGCCATCTCCACATCATTACAAAAAGAAGAAATTCTTGGTCCATCGTCTCCTAACAAACTCAGAGATATTGGCCTGAAGTTGCTTACGGTGTTCAGGACCCCAAAGCGGGGCAAAAAGTGAGTCCCGAGCCCAGCAGCAGGGTTGGTTCAACGACTTTACCACAGGTGGTCTCCTAATTGGAGGGGGCTGGCAAAATTCTGCTCATTATTCTTGTGTTCGATATGACAAAAGATAGTTAAGAAATGGTACTAGCCATTTATTCTTTTGGTAAAATAAAATATCTCAGGCTTTACCTTTCAATGAACTGTATTAACATTTAGTTTTAATTTAAAATATTCTGCAGTTCAAACATAGATGGAAACATATTCTCTTGAGTGTTTAAAAATTAGGGCAGATTTTATTTTTGGCAGATTAACATGCCCTATTCAGAGAAAAAAATTAAAAGACTGCTCTGGGAAAAGAAGGCAGCTTTTCAATGTAAAGAGCGTCCTTCGGCTTCTTGAATTCTTTTTGCAAACGTTTGCACATAAAACAAAACTTCCAATTACACGAAAGCTATGTAGAATATAAAACATAAGAAATAACAGCAGGTGTAGACCAAACAACGCCTCGAACCTGCTCTGCCATTCAATAAAAATCATGACTGAACTTCATCTATTTAATACGATCATGGCTAATTCTCAAATTATCTCCACTTGCTTGCTGAACCCCATATCCCTTAGAGTCCAAAATCTATCGACCTTAGCCTTCCTCAGCAGCACTCTGCAGATGGGAAACTGGCGTCATCAGCCAGGTCTACAACATGTATCCAAGATAAAAGCAAATTACTGCGGTTGCTGGAATCTGAAACAACTAATCTGAAAGTACCAGATGTATTACTTGTCCACAAGCTTGTCCACATTTATCATTGATAAATGTGACTGGCTGTTGCCAGGGAACTCTCACGGTCACATGTGTGCTGTCAACCTGAGATTGCTGTAAAACCCAATGTTTTTGCACCCTAGCTTTCGGATCTAGGAAGATTAGGACAAATTGGTGCGTTCTCCTGCAGGGCCTCTGTCACCTCCTGAATGCAATTTTGTGTCCTGTCTGGGACTCACCATCCAGGTCCCTAGTGGAGCCCTAGAAGGAACCACTGGCAAAGAAGTTTAAGGTGATCTTTCTGCCAGATGGTGGGAGGTCAATGTAATGCAACATGAATCCAAGGTCCCGGTTGAGGCCGCACTTATATGTGCGGAACTTGGCTATAAGCTTCTGCTCGCCGATTCTGCGTTGTCGCGCATCCTGAACAGTAGTCAAGGGCATTAAGCCTCTGATCTTTGGGTAAGCGTTCTCCAAGGCATCCTTTAGGATGCGCGACAACGCAAAATCGCTGAGCAGAAACTTATAGCCAAGTTCTGTACACATGAGTACGGCCTCAACCGGGACCTTGGATTCATGTCGCATTGTATTCACTTCCCACCATTGCAAAATCCTACCAACTGTCCTGGCTTGAGGCAATTCACACCTCTTTAACCTGTGATTACCCCTCTCTCTGGATCTGTAAAGACTTAATTACCTGCAAAGACTCACATTCAAAGTATCATCTTGCAGCTCTGACTTTGTCTATATATATGTTTCTGGAACCTACCTCTTCATTCACCTGAGGAAGGAGCTGCTTCCTTCCCCGGATAGCCCCTCCCTCCTCCAGACAGTCTATCTTCCTTCCTCCCTTTAACCCTGAGCCTGCCTCCCGTGGCCAGCCTTCACATAGTTTGGCCTACCGGCACTCAATCTGAGTCAAGAGGCTGTAATTTATCCCCCAAGGAGGTCTACTGCAGGGTCTACTGACTTCAAAGTCTAGGAAGAAGTCAAGCTTGCCAGGTGCATGCCACTTATTTGCAGTTAAAAATGTGATTGTTCAAATTTCTCGCTGACAGAATACTTAATTTGGAGGGGGAATTAATTTCTCGCACGGTAGCCCTTTAATGGGCATGTGTGACAAAAAGACTTCCCGACATTGATCGTTGGGACGTTCGACCTGCCTTTAAAGTCCCGAGAACTTAATTCCAACGTTTACTCCACCATTGCGAAACAGATTTTTGGCCTCCTGCCAAATTAAGCTTCGCCGTCTGCGAAGCTTCCTACTGTTAGCTTAGAGAATTTTAAAGATTCGCAAATCTCTGAATGAAGGAGTTTCAATTCATTTCAGTCCCAAATTGCAGTCCCCTTAGCCTAAGACTATGCCCCTTACTTCTATACTCCCCAGCCAGGGAAATAGCTTCTCAGCATCGAGCCTGTCAAATCTATCAAAATCTTATCTATTTCAATGAGATAATTTCTCATTTTCTAACCTCTAGCAACATAGGCTCTTCCTGCTCAATCTCCCTCATAGAGTAACCCTTTCAGGTCAGAAATCAATTTTGTGTCCCCACTCCAAGGGAAGCATATCCATCCTTGGGTACGAAAATTGTATTCTCTGTCCTTCCTTTCAGTTTACTGGGACCACTCCAGAATCTTGTGAATTACAGAAGACCACAATCAATGCATGCATTATCTCTGCAGTCACCTCTTTTAGAACCCTAGGGTGTAGACCAACTGGTTCAGGGTCTATGCCAGCTTTCAGTCCCATTAGTTTCTCCAATACTTTCTCAGCAAACTTTGTGTTGTCAACAAACGTGGATGCATTACACTTGATGCCCTCATCATTTTTTTTTAATGTATTTATTCAAAGTATTCACTAAGTTTACAAAACCCTCCAAAAAGGAAAATAATACAAAGAAAGAAGGGCAACATGCCAACAGAACTAAACAACTTAACCCTCTAAACGATACAGTTTAGCAAATTAACACTAAATTCAAAACAGGGTAGAGCATGCGCCCATTACAAAAAGGAAAATAAATCCCCCCCCCCCCCCGGGTTGCTGCTGCTGTTTTTTTTTTAAATTAAGGTTTTGCAAAATTTTCTATATGAAATAGTAATAATCTTAACACAGCAACTTAGTGAACATTAATCTAGTGCATGAAGAGAATATACATCAGCAATCCACTAGACATTACCCCACGCGCCTCAATCCTCCCACCCCCTCCCATCGGGGCACTCACCGCCCCCATGGGTCGCTGCTGCTGCTGAAGTGTTAATTTTCCCCGCGAAGTCAGCGGACGGTATTGTGCCCCGCTCAACAGCGGCAGCTCTGTACCCTTGGCAAAGTTATTTACACACATATGTAGGCATCTATTCGTGGTGTTGTCCCTTGCTTCTTCCGGATGGATTTTGCTGACGTTGTCGTCTCGAGCGCACTTCCGCTTCTGCGGCCCTCCCGTCTTCCCCATTTTCTCTATTTCTGTGGATGCCAAGTTTGTTAACGTTTCCCTGCCTCCCCCCTCCCCTTCCCTGGCTCTCCTCTATTGTTCCCTGTCTCTCCCCTCCCCCCTCTCCCCGCTTCTGCCCTCTCCCCCCCCCCGCAGCCCTGTGGTTTGCCTTTCCTGCCTCTTAGATTTAGCTGTCCCTCCGCCCCTCTCCCGGTCTATCTCTCCCTCTCAGGCTTTGGCTACTTTCCCGTTTCTTGGCTACCTGGCTGCTCTTCTGCTTGTTTGTTGGCCACGAACAGGTCCCGGAACAATTGGGAGAACGGCTTCCACAGTCGTCTGACCCTCAGATGGCGAATTTGATTTTCTCCATTTGGAGAGATTCCGAGAGGTTGGACAGCCAGTCTGCAGCTCTGGGTGGTGCTGCTGACTGCCAGCCGAACAGGATTCTACGGCGGGCAATCAGGGAGGCAAAGGCAAGGGCGTCTGCCCTCCTCCCCAGGAATACATCTGGCTGGTCTGAAACCCCGAAGACCGCCACTTTCGAGCATGGCTCCACCCTCACCCCCACCACTTTGGACATGGCCTCGAAGAAGGCTGTCCAGTACTCCACAAGTCTGGGGCAAGACCAGAACATATGGGCGTGGTTGCCAGGCCTCTTTGGCACCTTTCACATCTGTCCTCCACCTCTGGGAAGAACCTACTCATACGGGTTCTTGTTAAGTGGGCTCTATGTCCCACTTTTAGTTGCGTCAGGCTGAGCCTTGCGCACGTGGAGGTGGAGTTGACCCTATGCAGTGCTTCGCTCCAGAGTCCCCACCCTATTTCGATCCCCAGGTCCTCCTCCCACTTCCTTCTTGTTGCGTCCAGTACGGTGTCGGCCCCTTCTACCAGTCAGTCGTACATGTTGCTACAGTTTCCTTTATCTAGTATGCTTGCGTCTAGTAACTCTTCCAATAGTGTCTGTCGTGGTGGTTGTGGGTATGTCCTTGTCTCCTTTCGTAGGAAGTTTTTTAATTGCAGGTACCTTAGCTCGTTCCCCCGGCTAGCTGGAATTTCTCTGTCTGTTTGCCCAGTGTTGCGATCCTGCCGTCCGTGTATAGGTCCCTGACTGTCAGTGTCCCTCTGTCCTGTCCCCACCTTTTGAAGGTGGCGTCAGTCAGCGCTGGCGTGAACCTATGGTTGTTGCAGATGGGAGCTTTACCCGACATTTTGGTCAGGCCAAATTGCTGCCGTGGTTGGTTCCAGGATTGGAGGGTGGCTATTACCACCGGGCTGCTGGAGTGTTGTTTGGGTGAGGATGGGAGTGCCACCGTGGCGAGGGCCCGGAGTGAGGTCCCCCTGCAGGAGGTCTCCTCCGCGCGCACCCACTCGGCTTCTGGCTCTTTGATCCATCCCCTTACACGCTCAGCCGTCGCCGCCCAGTGGTAGAGTTGTAGGTTTGGGAGGGCAAGCCCCCCCTGGATTTTGTTTTTTGCAAGACCTTCTTTGGGATCGTAGCATTCTCTACGCTGCCCCCCCCCCCCCCCCCCCCCCTACTTGTGGGTGTTCTGGGAAGATCTCGCTTTTGCTCATATTGAGTTTGTAGCCCGAGAAGGCACCAAACTCTTTCAGGAGCGCGATGATTCCGTCCATCTGCTTTGTGGGTCCGAAATGTAGAGGAGCAGATCATCTGCATAGAGTGAGACTCTGTGCTCTCTGCCGCCCCTTCGGATCCCTCCAGCTTTTTGCCGCTCTGAGCGCAATTGCTAGTGGCTCGATCGCTAGAGCGAACAGCAGCGGGGACAGTGGGCATCCTTGTCTGGTGCCCCTGTGCAGCTGGAAGTCTCGGGAGTTGGTGTTGTTTGTCTGTACGCTCGCCATGGGTTGCTATATAGGAGTTTTACCCAGGAGGTGAATCCTGTTCCAAGCCCGAACCGCTCCAGTACCTCTATGAGGTATTTGCATTCGATCCAGTCGAAGGCCTTTTCTGCATCTCGGGAGACGATCACCTCTTGTGTTCTCTCCCCGGATGGGGTCATTATCACGTTCAGCAGGCACCTAATGTTCGAAGTAAGCTGTCTACCTTTGACAAAGCCCATCTGGTCTTCTGCTACCACCTCTGGCACGCAGTCTTCCAGCCTTTTGGCTAGGATCTTGGCCAGTATTTTGGCATCCGCGTTCAGAAGTGAGATTGGTCTGTATGACCCACATTCCATTGGGTCTTTGTCCTTCTTAGGTATCAGCAAGATTGAGGCCTGTGCTAGTGTGGGTGGCAGTGTGCCCCTGGCTAGCGAGTCTGTGAACACCTCCCGCTGGTGCGGGGCCAGTGTTGTCGCGAATGTTTTGTAGAGGTCCGCCGGCAACCCGTCTGGTCCCGGCGCCTTCCCCGCCTGCATGGAGCTAATGCTGTCCATGATTTTTCCCAGTGCTAGTGGTGCTTCCAGTTCCCGTTTTCTGCCCTCCCCCATGACTGGTATGTCCAGTCCATCAAGGAACCGTTTCATCCCGGACTCCCCCTTGGGCCTCTGAGGTGTACAGCCCTTGGTAAAAGGCCCTGAATGCTTTGTTGATCTTTTCTGGTTCCGTTTCTAATGTGCCCCGGGTGTTCCTGATTTGCGCAATTTCTCTGGTGGCCGCCTGCTTTCTCAGCTGGTGTGCCAGCAGGCGGCTGGCTTTGTCTCCGTGTTCGTATAGGGTCCCACGTGCCTGGCGGAGTTGATTCACTGCTTTCCTGGTGGAGAGCAGATCGAAGTTCCTTTGTAACTCTTTCCTCTCCGCCAGGAGCTCTACGGTCGGGGCCTCGGAGTATTTGCGGTCTACCTCCAGTATGGAGTTGACCAGCTGCTGCCTAGCTGCCCTTTCCTCCCTGTCTCTTCGCACTTTGAAAGCGATGATTTCCCCTCTTATTACGGCCTTTAGTGCTTCCCAGAACGTAGAGGGTGAGACCTCCCTGTTCTGGTGGTTCTTCGTGTACTCCGCTATGGCCTGCGATATCTTTTCATTGAAGGCCTTGTCTGCTAGTAGGGTAACGTCCAACCCCCATGTGTGGTGCTGGGCCCTGCCCGTCTCCAGCCTCATGTCCATGTAGTGTGGGGCGTGATCTGATATCACCATTGCGGAGTATCCCACTTTGTCTATCCCCGGAAGCACTGTTTTCCCCACCACAAAGAAGTCAATCCTGGTGTATACATTGTGTACTGGGGAGAAGAAGGAGAATTCCTTCTCCCCGGAGAACGTCCAGGGGTCCACCGCTCCCATCTGTTCCATAATGTGACCGAGTTCTCTTGCCATGCTTGAAGTCTTCCCCGTTTTGGGGTTTGATCTGTCAGTCGTTGGATCCTGTACACAGTTGAAGTTCCCCCCCCATGATTAGTTGGTGCGTCGCTATGTCCGGGATTTCCGCCATGGTCTTCTTGATGAAGCTCGTGTCGTCCCAGTTGGGCGCGTACACGTTAACTAGTACTACCGGTGCCCCATCCAGGGCCCCGCTGACCATGACGTACCGTCCCCCTGGGTCCGTAACCGTCTTTGTCGCCTTAAACATCGTCCATTTGCTGATCAGTATTGCCACCCCCCTGGCCCTCATCCCGCAGCAGGAATGGTAGGCCTGTCCCACCCAGCCCTTTCTTACCCGCAGTCGGTCCTGCTCTCTCAGGTGCGTCTCTTGGAGGAAGATTATGTCAGCCTTCATATTTCTTAAGTGGGTGAGGACTCTGGATCTTTTCATTGGGCCGTTGAGTCCCCTTACATTCCAGGTGACTATCCTGGTGGGGGGCTTCTGTCCCCTCGCTCCTGCGGGGTCAACCATATTTACCTGGTGGACGCGCCCCTGCCCTCCAGGGTTCCCCTTTCTTAGGGGGCCGTCCAGGATGGCCGTTGTCGCTGCTCTCTCCATGCGGTCGGGCCCCTGCGCTCCGAGGTTTCCCTTCGCCCAGGGGGCACCCAACATGGCCGCCCGCTGTGCGACTGCCACACGGGTAGTCCGCTGTACTCTGGGGCCTCCCTTCGCCCAACGACCGTACTGGGTGGATGCTTGCAGCGATTCCTTGTTCCGAGCCCTCTGTTGTGGCACTTTGTAGCCCTATTGTTGTTCCTTTTCTAGCCTTGTTTGTCCCACCATCCCTGCATTCCCCACCCCCCGGGTCCTTCCCTTCCTGTGCCCCCTCCTCCCGGGTCCCTCCCTTTCCCCCCTTTTCTCCCCCCCCTCCCGTATATCCCTCTTTTGTCCCTCTTTCCCCTGCTCCTATCCCCGTTTGTTCTCCCGCCTCTCTTTAGTGGTCCCCCCCCACCCCCCCCCCACCCTGCCTGGCGCCTTCCCCCCTGGTGGGGGCGCGCTGCGGCCCTGCTTTGCTGCATGTCCCCAGTGCTAGCTTTCTTGCTAGTGTGGTGACCCCCCTCTCGGGAATTTCTGTCTTGCTTCTCCTTTGCCCAGCCTCTGCGTTTTTCTATTTGCTCTTCCTCCATCCTACTCTGCGCTCTCCTCGCTTGCTCTCCCTTCTCCGCTGCTCTCGTTCCCTTGTGCTGGGGCCTGGTCTCCCACATGTGGTGATCCCTCAGGTAGAGATTTTCTCTTTGATCAGGGTGCGCTCGCCCTGATAGGGGTGGGGGGAGGGGGGTGGGGGGGGGTGGCTGGCATTGCCTTCCCCCTCCCCGCTCCTCCGTCGGCGTGCTGTTGCCCCTTGCCTGGGGCCCTGTATTTCTACCCTCGCTGTGGTTTTTCCAGCCCATGTTCCTCGATAAACTGGTTTGCTTCGGCGGGGGTTATGAAGAAGTATTCTCTTTTTTGGTATGTGACCCAGAGTTTTGCTGGGTACAGCATACCGAAACACGCTCTGCTCTTGTGAAGAGCTGCTTTCGCTCTATTAAACTCAGCCCGTCTCCTGGCGACGTCTGCCCCGATGTCCTCGTAAATTCTAATGAAGTGTCCTTCCCATTTGCAATTTCTGTTCTCCCTGGCCCAGCGCAGGATTGTTTCCCTGTCTTGGTACTGGTGCAGTTTAGCTATAACTGCCCTCGGGCAGTCCCCCACCTTGGGCTTTGGGCATAGTGACCGGTGTGCTCTGTCCATTTCTGGTGGGTCGGGGAAAGTTTCCCTCCCCATTAAGCTGCCCAGCATCTCGGCCATATAGGCAGTGGGGTTTCTACCCTCGATCTCCTCTGGTAGGCCCACTATCCTGACATTTTGCCTTCTCGAGCGGTTTTCCTGGTCGTCCACCCTGCCCTTCAGGCTCCCCTGCGTTGTGCCCAGTCTCGCCGCCTCTCTCTCCAGGGCCGTCATCCGGTCGCTCATGTCAGTTGCGGCCTTTTCCAGTTCCTTAATGGTTGCCCCTTTGGCTTCCAGTTTCTTGTCTTGGGCTTCCAACTTTTTCTCTTGGGCTTCCAGTTTCTTGTCTTGGGCTTCCAACTTTTTCTCTTGGGCTTCGAGTTTCTTCTCTGCTATGCCCAGGGCGAGCTGCATCTCTGCCAGGGCCTTGGCCATTGCTGCCTGTACTGTAGCCTCCGTGTCTGCTTTGGCCTCTGCCTTGTTTCTCTGCTGATGCTCCCTCAGCGCCTCGGCAAAGGCTGCCTTCCAGTACCCCTCTGGCCCAGGGGGAAAATACTCCTATCTGACCAGGTCTTTTTGTTGCAGCATGGCTTTGGTTCCCCCGCTTCGTGTGACGGTTGGCTCGTCTGAACGGGCTCGCATAGTATTGTCCCGTTTGCTTTTGTTGCCTCTTCTCCCTCTGCTCTGGCTCCCTTCTGGCATTTTCTTTAGATAAGTTTGTTTTTTTTTAAAAAAAGAGGTTGGAGAAAAAAAGTCGGGACAAAAAGGACAAAACGAGGAATTCTTGTTTGTTTTTTTTGGCTTCTGGTCAGGTTGGGGCTCCTTTGTTCTGCCACCTGCCTCGTGGTGGTTTGGGGGTGGGGAGGGCTCGGTCGGGCTGGCTCGCAGGTCGCTGCTCCGGGGGCACTTGCTCCGTTGGGGAGGGGGGTGCTCGGTCCGGGGCACTTGCTCCGCTTGGGGGGGGGGGGGGGGGGGGGGGGGGGTGTTCAGTCCGTTCGGCGCTCCGGGGCACTTGCACTTGGACCGGCGGGAGCCGCTTCTGAACGCTGCCGCTCCGTCCGCAGACGCCACCGGAAGTCTGGTGCCCTCATCATTGATGAACATTGCAAACAGCTGAAGTGTGAGCGGTAATTCCTGTGACACTCCCTTTGTTACACTTTGCCAACCAGAAAGTGACCTGTTTATTCCTAGTCTCTATTTTCTTTGTAGTAGCCAATCCTTAATCCATGCTAATATATTAACCCCAATTATGTTATAATCTTGTGTAGCACGCAAATGGCTTCTGAAAATCCAAACATACATGCACTGGTTCCCCTCCACCTAGGGTGCCCCATTCCCCGACCTTGCCACACTTTGGCAAATCCGACCACATGTCGGTTCTCCTATTGCCAGCTGACAAACAGCAACTCAAGCATGCTAAGCACGTCAAGAAAACCGTGCAGTGCTAGTCAGAGGCATCAGAGGACATCCTCCGTGGTTGCTTGGAATCTGTGGACTGGTCTATATTCAAGGCCACGGCAGCGAACCTGGATGAGTATGCAACCACAGTCACAGACTTCACCAGTAAGCGTGTCAAGGGCTGTGTACCAAAGAAGACAATATGGGTGTTCCCCAATCATAAACCCTGTCTTAACCAAAGTGTTCACTCCCTGATAAAGTCCCGGATGGAGGCGTTCAAGTCTGACGATCTTGACCAATATACAAAATCCATGTACAACGTACGTAAATCCATCAGGGACACCAAAAGACAATACCGACCCAAACTAGAGTCGCAGGCCAACGACACAAATCTTCGACATCTATGGCAGGGCTTACACAAGTTTACGGACTACAAAGCAAGGCCAGGGAGAATCTCTAGTGCTGGAGCATCCCTCCCCAATGAACTGAACAAGTTCTAAGCCCGCTTTGAACAGTCAGCCAATACATCAATGCCACCAGTCTCAACAGCCCTGGACACACCCATACCCATTATTAGAGTCTCAGAGGTAAGAGCTGCCTTCTTGAAAGAGAACCCGCGGAAAGCGACGGGCCCCAATGGAGTCCCTGGGCGAGCACTCAGAGCCTGCGCAGACTAGCTGGCGAGAGTATTCGCAGACATCTTTAATACCTCACTTCTCCGACCCGTCGATTCCACCTCCTTCAGGAAGACCACCATAATACCAGTACCAAAGAAGAACCAGGTAGCATGCCTCAACAACTACCAAACGGTGGCCCTAATGTCTGTTGTCATGAAATGCTTCAAGCGGCTAGTCATGGGACGGATCAACGCCAACCTCCCAGACGGTCTTGATTCATTGCAGTTCGGTTGTCCCGGCAACCGGTCCACAGCAGATGCGATCTCTCTGGCCTTATAATCAACACTCGAACACCTTGACAACTAGGACACCTACACCAGACTGTTGTACATAGACGACAGCTCCGCCTTCAACAACATTATCCCGACAAGACTAATTACCAAACTCTGCAACCTTGGACTTGACCTCTCCCTGTGCAGCTGGATCCTTGACTTCCTCACCAACAGACCTCAATCTGTCAAGATAGGCAACAGAACCTCCTCCAGAATAGTCCTGAACATAGGGGCCTCGCAAGGATGTGTGCTCAGTACTCTACTGTATTCCATATACACAGACGACTGTGTGGCAAGATTTAACTCCAATTCGATCTATAAGTTTGTGGATGATATGACTGTGGTGGGTCATATCTCAAATAACGACGAGTCAGACTACCGAAGGGAGATAAATCACTTGGTTGCATGGAGTACGAAAAGCAATCTCTCTCTAAACGTCGGAAAGACCAAGGAACTGGTCATTGACCTCAGGAAGCGTAGTATGACACACGCGGCAATCTACATCAATGGTTCCGAAGTAGAGATGGTCGATAGCTTTAAGTTCCTGGGCGTCACCATCACAAACAGTCTGTCCTGGTCCACTCACGTTGATGCAACAGTCAAGAAAGCCCAACAACATCTCTACTTTCTACGGAAGCTAAAGAAATTCGGCATATCTGCATCGACTCTCACAAACTTCTACAGATGTGCGATAGAGAACATCCTATCTGGCTGCATCACAGCTTGGTATGGCAACTGCTTGGCCCAAGATCGCAAGAAACTGCAGAGTGTGGTGAACTCAGCCCAACACATCACACAAGCTTCCCACGCTCCCATTGATTCTGTCTACACATCCCGCTGCCTCAGGAAGGCAGACAAGCATTGTCAGAAACCTCTCCCACCCAGGGTTTGCCCTCTTCCAGACCCTTCCATCAGGCAGAAGATACAGAAGTCTAAAGACCCACACATCCTGACATAGGAACAGCTTCTTCCCCACAGCTACGAGACTCCTCAACAACTCTCTCTCGGACTGATCTGTTCCCTTTAACTATTCACCTGGTGAATTGGGCTAGATGTCGAAAGATCTGTAGCCCTGCATTCAATGTCGTTCAGTCTACTGGGAGAAAAGTGTTAGACCCGAATGTCCTGCACAGACAGTTTTGGAGATCTTTATTCAATTTCTGGTAAATGTGGACAAACAAGTGTTGAGTTTTTGATGGTTTACGAAGAGCAGCCCTCTGCTGCTCTTGCTCATGTCGTTTTTGCTTTGTTTGGCCCTTGTTCCACACTGTAACAATTATTTATTAGTCTACTGTGTACGTTCCATTGGCCGCAGAAAAATATTTTTTAATGTACTTCGGTACATGTGACAATAAATCAATCAATCTACCCTAATTATATTCTTAAAAACGCCAAGAGATTTGTCAAATGCAATTTCTTTTTCATAAAACCATGTCAATTCTACCAAATAATAGAATGATTTTTCAAAATGTATTTTCCATCCAATTAATTAGTGTTGGTTCCCCAAAAGCACAGCAAGTCTTAATAGTGTCATAAGTTTGACTCATGAGATCTCCCTGTGACATACACCATTTCTCAAATGCTAAAACAGAGAGACAATTTCTTCCCAATGCTCAGTAACGCAGGGTTGGAAGCAATAACAAACTTCCCCTGGGGGGATTAGTTTACTAATTTATCCTCCCTCTTTTTAGAGAGCAGCAACCTAAAACCGCTCATTGTCTTTCTTCGACAGCATGGCTAAGATCACACACTCACCATGTGCATATTTACACGGGACCTGGTGACAAACATTACTGTCATACTAACTCCTAGATCAGGTTATGGTGCAGTTAAATAAAAAGCAAATCTCCCATATGAGTCTCAGGCCTGGTCTCTTCTCCATCCATGACAAATTTCCATAATAATAATTGCACAACCTCTCAACACAGATTGGTAATTTAGTTCCCATTAATCTTTTCGTAAACCATCAAAAACTCAACACTTGTTTGTCCACATACACCAGAAATTTAATAAAGATCTCCAAAACTGTCTGTGCAGGACATTCGGGTCTAACACTTTTCTCCCAGTAGACTGAATGACATTGAATGCCGGGCTACAGATCTTTCGACATCTAGCCCAATTCACCAGCTGCTATTTGTTTACGAAGGAACACAGACCCCAAACAACTGCAGCATTAAAAATGTAATGAATTCCAATTTTCACCATACATTGTGAATCCGCTTTTAATTTCAGATTTTTATCAGTATTATAAGAACTTACATTATAATGATATTCTCTGGTAAATGTCCTTCCTGTTTATATCCTTTGTTTCCATTTATTTTATTTCGGTCTGGATTGGTTTTTGTTCTTTTTGTGTTTGGTTTTGGGGATGTAAATGTTGTATGAATATGGTTGTGAAGTGGTATACGGAAAAGTTCCCGCCCCTCTCCCCATTAATCAACAACCTATCTACCTTCCTTGAAAACATTCAAAGACTCCACTTCCACTGCGTTTTGAGGAAGGGAGTTCCAAAGGCTCACTACCCACTGAGAGAAAAAAATTCTTCTCATTTCTGACAACGTTGACAATGGTGGGACTGGGTAGATCACGCTGGCAGGCCGCTTCCGCCACCGAGAAACACGCGGTAGGCTGGTGGGAAAATCCCGCCCCATGTGTATGTGGCCAACGTGATCGCGCTTGGCTGTGATGCTCCTTGCAGTCAACTAGCCAATATATAACCACAGGTTTGCCCTTAGAAAGATACTTCAGCAAAGAGTCAACAGTTTCATGAGAAATAGAGATGGTTAAAAAAATGGAAAGAATAAATCAGATATTGTGATAGAGTAAATAAAATTACAAACCAAGTGTCTTGCATATTGAATTGGATTAAGAACTAGTGCTTTGCCTCAGGGATCCATATTCCAATCCAGCCCAGCTGCATGCCATGAAACCCATCTGGCTGCTGGTTGTAGTGTCCATGAGTGTTCACACATACGTAATACTCACATTATAGGGTTAATTTTAGCCATTCAGCGAAAGTGAGAAGGTGGGGGTATTAAAAATAAAACTTTTTAAATTTAGAGTATCCAATTCTTTTTTTTCTCATTAAGGGGCAATTTTAGTGTGGCCAATCCACTTACCTACACATCTTTTTGGGTTGTGAGGCGAGACCCACGCACACATGGGGAGATTGTGCAAACTCCACACGGACAGTGACCCGGGGTCGGGATCAAATCCCAGACCTCGGTGCCGTGAGGCAGCAGTGCTCACCACTGCGCCACCCTTTAAAACAAGAAACAAATAAACTGACCCCATCAATTTCCTGACAGTTTAACCAAGATACGCTAGTATATGTGGGAGGTCTTGGTGCAGTGGAAAGCATCCCGGCCTCTGAGACAGACGCTCTGGGTTTAAGTCCCACCCTAAGACTTGAGGACCAAGGAAGGTACATTCACAATGCGACCAAACAGGTTGAGTATCAACCTGTACATCCTTGTAATACACTAATAGCTGGTAGCAAGAGCGGGAGAGACTCCTAGTCAGCCATGCTTCATGTGGAGTGGCGCTCCGTCAAGGTATAAGCCTCTGGCAACAGACTAGCAACCTGTTCCAGGGATTACTAGATTTGGAAACAGACAAAAGTCTGCCGTAGTGAACCACTTGGTGTGGGAAGAGGATGGTGGATCAGTGAACAACTAACTCTCAGTCACTAAAATGTTTGACAAAGACTGCGTGTCTCCAATTTACTCTAACTTTTAGTTTTAATGACTGCAGGCTGCAGGAAACCTGGAAAGTGAAGGGCCATTGTAGCACTGCTGGTTCGCTAGAAGGAGTAGAAGTGCTTCTCCCCAACCCACTATAAGGCAAGGACTTAAGAACAACAATTATTGAGTTTTATTTCTGTACACAAGATTTGTATAAATTAAATATTAATACAGAAAAAATATAGAAACTAGAAGAAACTTACTTGTGTGTACACCAACAATCCCACATATGCATTAAAAAAAAGTCCTCCAAATGTAAAGTCACCATAGTCCCAGATGACCATAGGCTGCTCTCACCTTTGAGGGGGAGAGCTAACTGCTGGCAATTTAACCTGAGGATCAAGGTTACGAGGAGCAAGGTTGAGAAGGCGGGTTTCTTGAATACACTCAGCCGGTATGAGGATTGAACCTGCGCTACGGAGTTTGCTTTGCATCACAAACCATCTGTCTAGCCAACTGAGCTAAACCAGCCCCCTTGCTGCCACCCCAGCCCCCCACCCCCACAAGCATAATAACACTCCCCAGAAAACTGCAATTTCTGTTCCTTCAACAATGTTTTCTCTGGTTTAGCACACTGGGCTAAATCGCTGGCTTTTAAAGCAGACCAAGGCAGGCCAGCAGCACGGTTCAATTCCCGTACCAGCCTCCCTGAACAGGTGCCGGAATATGGCAACTAGGGGCTTTTCACAGTAACTTCATTGAAACCTACTTGTGACAATAAGCGATTTTAATTTCATTCCATTTTTCATTTCATTCCATTTTCATGATAAATAGTTTAGGAAGAAATTGTAACTGGTCGTTCTGATTGATAAGAAAGCATGAAAGACTTGACATTTACAGGGAACCGTTCATGACCAACTCAGCATCCCAAAGGGTTTTATGCTCAATGAAGTACTTTTGAAATCATGTCAGTATTGTAATGCACGAAATTGAGAGGTGCTCTCACTGAAACATCCCCAAGGGGTTGGCAGGCGAGACAGTGAGAGATTATTTCCTCTGGCTGGGGAATCGAGGACATGGGCCATATTCTCAGGATAAGGGATCAATCATTTGAAACTGAGGTGAGAAGAAATCTCGACAGAGAGGGTTATGAATCTCTGGAACTCCCCGGGTGCGATTCTCCGCTCCCCACGTCGGGTGGGAGAATCGCGGGAGGACCAGGCGACTCACGACACGCTGCCCTGGCACCCCCCGCGATTCTCCCATCCCCTCTCGGAGAATCGCCGCTCGCCGTTTTTCATGGCAACCGGCGATTCTCCGGCCCGAATGGGCTGAGTGGCCTGCCGTTCCCGATCTGGTCACGCTGGTGGCAAACACACCTGGTCGTTGCCGTCATGAACATGGCACCAAAAGCTTGTTTGTGGCTTGTGGGGGTCGGAGAGGGGAGTGAGCACCACGGCTGTGCTCGGGAGGGGAACTGGCCCGCGATCGGTGCCCACCGATCATCGGGCCGGCGTCTCCAAGAGACGCACTCTTTCCCCTCCGCCGCCCCGCAAGATCAAGCCGCCACGTCTTGCGGGGCAGCGGAGGGGAAGACGGCAACCGCACATGCGCGGGTTGGAGCCGGCCAACCTGCGCATGCACGGCTGATGTCACTTAGGCGCCGCCGACGCGTCATTCTCGGCGCGCCGCCTTGACGCAAGTGTCAAGGCCCGGCGGCCGAGATTTACGGAGCGCCGCTCCTAGCCCCCTTGGGGGTGGGGGGGGGGGGGGTGAATAGGGTGTGAGGAGCGGCCTCCGAGGCCGTCGTGAAACCTGGCTGAGTTCACGACGGCCTTCCCGATGCCACGCGGGAGCGGAGAATTCCGCCCCCCCATTCCAGAGAATTGTAGATGTCTCCATCATTGAATGTGTCAAGGCTGGGATTGATAGATTTTTGATCTTGAAATTCAGGGCAGAAATGTGGAGTTGAGGCAGAAGATAAGCTGTGATTGTATTGAACGCTGGAGCAGGCTCCAGAGGCCTTATGGTCTGCTTGTGTTCTTACTTCTTATGCTCTTATCAATGTCAACAAGGACAGGAGTGGTGAATAAGTAGGGCACAGTAGGGTTAGAAGAGGTTTTTAACAAGCTGAAGTTTACAAATAGTGAAAATGGGAACCTGGCAGTGGAACATTGAAGTTGTGAAGTCTGAAGATCACAAAGGCAGGGATGACATTTCAACCGAGACTAGCAGAAGAAGGGGCAGAGAGCACGATAAGAGGCAATTTTTGTGGCAGAGTGGAAATGGAGTCAGACGTTTGGCCTTGAGCAGTCCGAGATCATTAACAGGGGAATGGAATGCTTTTAAAACAAAATGTATTATTGGATTTTCACATTGGACAATTTGTTTACTGTTGACATATTTCTAGTTTGATAAGTTACGGGTGTCGTATTTTGCAGAAGGCAATCCAATTTATACAGAAAAAAACCTAAAAGGGATGCATGTTACAGGACAACAAGGAAATTTAACAATAGTATTACTGAGAAAGAAGAAGAAAGTTAAATCAGTACGACCGTGTGCGAACAGACTAGATCCACTGTACATATTTACAGTTGCCTGCTTTGTCTCTCTTTGGTGGCTGCGTATTTTCTTTGGCCAGCCAGCCTCTGCTGCATTGGCTGCTATTGGCTCTGGCTTGTGCTTGATTGTTTATTCCTATGCCCTCTTGGTCCCATTTTGCCTTTGGGTTTATTCCCTTCCTTCTGTGCCCTATGTGTCCTGTGGTCTTCTTGTGGGTTTTTATCCCCCTCTGCTCCCCCCACCCCCTTCTCTTCCTTTTGCTAACTATGAGGCTCTTGGCTACAAACAGGTACTGGAACAAATTGGTGAATGGCTTCCATGTTGATGCACAATCAATTACGACGAGAGTAGAGTGCAATCGAGGCTTCATTAAGCAGAGATGTGTAGCCTCCTGCAGCTACTGCCGAAATGGCTGCAGCTCGGTGAGCATACACATTTATACTCCGCCTACTGGGCGGAGCCAGCAGGCAGGGATCTACCCCCGTACCTGTAGTACAGGAACCTTACCGTATTACATCTCTTATGTGATATATACAACAATGATGACTATCACATTCATCCCTGTTAAAAATGAGTCCAGCGGGGATGGTGGAAAAACTGTTTACATGCATTTTAAGGTTAACATTTTGGGGAAAGTTCACAACTTCAGACGATCGGGTGCCTTGATCCTCCGTTGTGAACGCCGCAGTCCCCGTGGCGATGCAGACGTCGGCTCGGTTTCCGGTGACTCCGGGAGCGTGTAGACCTCATCTTCGTCCCCAGGTGGGACAAGGGGAGGACAGATTGTCCTGGAGCGGGGGCTGTGGTGAGGTGCGCTGGGGGGAGGAGGGGTGGCACCGGGGCAGAAGGGGGGGGGGGGACCACCTGCTGCCAGGTCCCTGAGGGAGACTGTGTCTTGGCGGCCGTCGGGATACGCCCCGTAGGCGTACTGCAGGTTTGCATGGAGTAGCTGTACCCTCTCGACCAACGGGTCTGCCTTGTAGAGCCGCACGTGCATGCGGAGGAGAACGGGTCCTGGAGCTGCCAGCCACATTGGGAGCAAAACCCCGGAGGCGGACTTCCTGGGGAAGGCTAGGAGACGTTCATGGGGGGTTGCATTAGTCGCAGTGCAAAGTAGCGATCGGATGGAGTGTAGGGCGCGGGGAGAACCCCCGGCCAGCTGGACGGCCTTCCAGACCGTCCCATTCTCACGTTCCACCTGCCTGTTTCCCTGGGGGGTTGTAGCTGGTCATCCTGCTCGAGGCGATGCCCTTGCTGAGCAGGTACTGACGCAGCTCATCACTCATAAAGGAGGATCCCCGGTCGCTGTGGATGTAGGCGAGGAAACCGAACAGGGCGAAGATGGTGTTGAGTGCTTTGATGACTGTGGCAGAAGTCATATCGGGGCATGGGACGGCGAAGGGGAATCTGGAGTATTCATTGACCACGTTAAGGAAGTACGTGTTTCGGTCGGTGGAGAGGAGGAACCCTTTGAAATCCAAGCTGAGGCGTTCAAAGGGGCGGTAGGCCTTCACTAGATGCGAGCGGTCTGGCCGGTAGAAGTGTGGTTTGCACTTCGCGCAGACCTGGCAGTCTCTGGTGATAGCCCTGACCTCCTCAGTGGAGTAGGGCAGATTGCAGGCCTTTATGAAGTGAAAGAACCGGGTGACCCCTGCGTGACAGAGAGCGTCATGTAGGTTCCGGAGTCGATCCAGTTGCGCGCTGGCACGTGTACCTCGGGATAGGGCATCGGGGGCTTGTTGAGCTTACCGTGGCGATACAAAATCTCGTAATTGTAGGTGGAGAGCTCGATCCTTCACCTCAAGATTTTATCATTTTTGATCTTGCCCTGCTGTGTGTTACTGAACATGAAGGCAATCGACCATTGGTCAGTGAGGAGAGTGAATCTCCTGCCGGCCAGGTAATGCCTCCAATGGCGCACAGCTTCTACGATGGCTTGGGCCTCTTTCTCGACGGAGGAGTGCCGAATTTCGGAGGCATGGAGGGTGCGTGAAAAGAATGCCACGGGCTTGCCTGCCTGGTTGAGGGTGGCGGCCAGAGCGACGTCTGATGCATCGCTATCGACTTTGAAGGGGAGAGTCTCGTCGACCGCGTGCATCGCGGCCGTGGCGATGTCGGCCTTGATATGGTTGAAGGCCTGGTGAGCCTCGGCCGTCAGGGGGAAAGCGGTGGAGTGAAGGAGTGGGCAGACCTTGTCCGCATAGTTAGGGACCCACTGGGCGTAGTATGGGAAGAACCCCAAGCATCATTTGAGGGCCCTGGGGCATTGGCATATCCACTCCATCGAGAAACTGCTTCATCCTCAAGTCCCTGTCGGGTGGCAGGGATGTGTATAGTCCCCGGTAGAAAGCCTCAAATGCCTCGTTGACCTTTTTACATTCGGATACCAGTCTGCAATTGCTGTCCCTGATCTAAGCTATTTTCCTCGTGGCTGCCTGCTTTCTCAACCAGTGAGCCAGCAAGCGGCTGGCTTTATCTCCGTGTTCATAGCAGGTCCCCCATGTCTGGTGGTGTCCTAGTGTAGAGCAGGTCAACATCCATTTGTAGATTTTTCATCTCCGCCAGAAGCTCTACAGAGTCTTGCCGGCTTACCTACAGTATGGAGTCGACCAGTTGTTGCGTAGCCGCCCTCTGCTGCCTGTCTGTGTGCGCTTTATAAGCAATTATCTCATCTCTAATCGCGGCCTTCAGTGCCTCCAGAACGTGAAGGGTGGGACCTCCCTCTTATTGGCAAGGAGAGCCATGTCCAACCTCCATGGAGGTCGTTGGGCACGGCCCACCTCTAACCTCCCTGGTGCCAGGGTCCAGGATGTCTCCGAATGGGTAGCGGGCATCCTGAAGGGGGAGGGCAAAGAGGCAGAGGTCGTTGTACATATTGGTACTAATGACATAGGCAGGAAGGGGCATGAGGTCCTGCAGCAGGAGTTCAGGGAGCTAGGCAGAAAGTTAAAGGACAGGACCTAGAGGGTTGTAATCTCAGGATTACGCCCTGTGCCACGTGCCAGTGAGGCTAGAAATAGGAAGATAGAGGAGCTAAACATGTGGCTAAACAGCTGGTGTAGGAGGGAGGGTTTCCGTTATCTGGACCACTGGGAGCTCTTCCGGGGCAGGTGTGACCTGTATAAGAAGGATGGGTTGCATCTGAACTGGAGAGGCATAAATATCCTGGCCGCGGGGTTTGCTAGTGTCACACGGGAGGGTTTAAACTAGTATGGCAGGGGGGTGGGCACCAGAGCAATAGGTCAGAAGGTGAAAGCATTGAGGGAGAACTTGGGAATAGGGCCAGTATGGCTCTGAGGAAGAGCAGACAGGGAGATGTTGCTGAACACAACGGGTCTGGTGGCCTGAAGTGCATATGTTTTAATACAAGAAGTATGACGGGTAAGGCAGATGAACTTAGAACTTGGATTAGTACTTGGAACTATGATGTTGTTGCCATTACAGAGACCTGGTTGAGGGAAGGACAGCATTGGCAGCTAAACGTTCCAGGATTTAGATGTTTCAGGAGGGATAGAGGGGGATGTAAAAGGGGTGGCTGAGTTGCGCTACTGGTTAGGGAGAATATCACAGCTGTACTACGGGAGCACACCTCAGAGGGCAGCGAGGCTATATGGGTAGAGATCAGGAATAAGAAGGGTGCAGTCACAATGTTGGGGGTTTACTACAGGCCTCCTAACAGCCAGCGGGAGATAGAGGAGCAGATAGGTAGACAGATTTTGGAAAAGAGTAAAAACAACAGGGTTGTTGTGATGGGAGACTTCATCTTCCCCAATATTGACTGGGACTCACTTAGTGCTAGGGGCTTAGACGGGGCAGAGTTTGTAAGGAGCATCCAGGAGGGCTTCTTAAAACAATATGTAGATAGTCCAACTAGGGAATGGGCTGTACTGGACCTGGTATTGAGGAATGAGCCCGGCCAGGTGGTAGAAGTTTCAGTAGGGGAGCATTTTGGGAACAGTGACCACAATTCAGTAAGTTTAAAGTACTGGTGGACAAGGATAAGAGTGGTCCCAGGGTGAATGTGCTAAATTGGGGGAAGGCTAATTATAACAATATTAGGCGGGAACTGAAGAACCTAGATTGGGGGCGGATGTTTGAGGGTAAATCAACATCTGACATATGGGAGGCTTTCAAGTGTCAGTTGAAAGGAATTCAGGACCGGCATGTTACTGTGAGGAAGAAGGATAAATACGGCAAATTTCAGGAACCTTGGATAACAAGAGACACTGTAGGCCTCGTCAAAAGAAAAAGGAGGCATTTGTCAGGGCTAGAAGGCTGGGAACAGACAAAGCCTGTGTGGAATATAAGGAAAGTAGGAAGGAACTTAAGCAAGGAGTCAGGAGGGCTAAAAGGAGTCACGAAAAGGCATTGGCAAATAGGGTTAAGGAAAATCCCAAGGTTTTTTACACTTACATAAAAAGCAAGAGGGTATCCAGGGAAAGGGTTGGCCCACTGAAGGATAGGCAAGGGAATCTATATGTGGAGCCAGAGGAAATGGTTGAGGTACTAAATGAACACTTTGCATCAGTATTCACCAAAGAGAAGGAATTGCTGGATGTTGAGTCAGGAGAAGGATGTGTAGTTAGCCTGGGTCATATTGAGATCCAAAAAGACGAGGTGTTGGGTGTCTTGAAAAATATTAAGGTAGATAAGTCCCCAGGGCCTGATGGGATCTACCCCAGGATACTGAAGGAGGCTAGAGAGGAAATTGCTGAGGCCTTGACAAAAATCTTTGGATCCTCACTCTCTTCAGGCGATGTCCCGGAGGACTGGAGAATAGCCAATGTTGTTCCTTTGTTTAAGAAGGCTAGCAAGGATAATCCAGGGAACTACAGGCCGGTGAGCCTTACGTCAGTGGTAGGGGAGTTACTGGAACAAATTATTCGAGACCGGATCTGCTCCCATTTGGAAGCAAATGGATGTATTAGTGAGAGGCAGCACGGTTTTGTGAAGGGGAGGTCGTGTCTCACTAACTTGATAGAGTTTTTTGAAGAGGTCACAAAGATGATTGATGCAGGTAGGGCAGTGGATGTTGTCTATATGGACTTCAGTAAGGCCTTTGACAATGTCCCTCATGGTAGACTGGTACAAAAGGTGAAGTCACACGGGATCAGGGGTGAGCTGGGAAGGTGGATACAGAACTGGTTAGGTCATAGAAGGCAGAGAGTAGCAATGGAAGGGTGCTTTTCTAATTGGAGGGCTGTGACTAGTGGTGTTCCGCAGGGATCAGTGCTGGGACCTTTGCTGTTCGTAGTATATGATTTGGAGGAAAATCTAACTGGTCTGATTAGTAAGTTTACAGACGACACAAAGGTTGGTGAAATTGCAGATAGCGATGAGGACTGTCAGAGGATACGGCAGGATTTAGATTGTTTGGAGACTTGGGCGGAGAGATGGCAGATGGAGTTTAGTCCGGACAAATGTGAGATAATGCATTTTGGAAGGTCTAATGCAGGTAGGGAATATACAGTGAATGGTAGAACCCTCAAGAGTATTGAAAGTCAGAGAGATCTTGGTGTACAGGTCCACAGGTCACTGAAAGGGGCAACACAGGTGGAGAAGGTAATCAAGAAGGCATACGGCATGCTTGCCTTAATTGGCCGGGGCATTGAATATAAGGATTGGCAAGTCATGTTGCAGCTGTATAGAACCTTAGTTAGGCCACGCTTGGAGTATAGTGTTCAATTCTGGTCGCCACACTGCCAGAAGGATGTGGAGGCTTCAGAGAGGGTGCAGAAGAGATTTACCGGGATGTTGCCTGGTATGGAGGGCATTAGCTATGAGGAGCAGTTGAATAAACTCAGTTTGTTCTCGCTGGAACGACGGAGATTGAGGGACAACCTGAGAGAGGTCTACAAAATTATGAGGGCATAGACAGAGTGGATAGTCAGAGGCTTTTCCCCAGGGTAGAGGGGTCAATTACTCGGGGGCATAGGTTTAAGGTGCGAGGGGCAAGGTTTAGAGTAGATGTACGAGGCAGGTTCTTTTACAGAGAGGGTAGTGGGTGCCTGGAACTCGCTGCCGGAGGAGGTGATGGAAGCAGGGACGATAGTGACATTTAAGGGGCATCTTGACAAATACATGAATAGGATGGGAATAGAGGGATACGGACCTAGGAAATGTAGAAGATTGTAGTTTAGTTGGGCAGCATAGACGGCACGGGCTGGGAGGGCCGAAGGGCCTGTTCCTGTGCTGTACTTTTCTTTGTTCTTTGTTCTTGTTCTAACCTCACATTCATGTAGTGTGGAGCGTGGTCAGAGATTACGATCGCAGAGTATTCTTTTCTTACTATCCCTGGAAGCACCGATTTCCTCAGTACAAAGAAGTCGATGCGTGAGTATATCGGGTGTACTTGGGAGAAATAGGGAGACTCCGTCTCCCCTGGGTGTGAACCTCCTTTGTTCGGGGGCCATCCAAGATGGCCGCAGTCACCATACTCACCAAAAGGCCAGGCCCCTGCGCTCCAGGTTTTGCCTTTGTCCAGGGGCTACTCAACATGGCTGCCAACTGTCTGTACGCCGTGTGGCTTGTAGTGAATCACATTCCTAGTAATTCATACTGTGTTATATTGTATGTGTTGTGTTCTTGTAAGCTCGGTATACGAGCAGTTGCGCGGCTCTGCCCATAGGGGGAGATGAGGAGTTTGTACTGGGCTCCACCCTTGGCTCCGCCCATGGTTCTGCCCATGGCTCCTCCCACTAACTGGAATTATAAAGATCTGCGGTTGTGAGCCTGCTGCCAGTTCATCTCGTCGCAGGCAGGCTCAGTTGTAAGACTATTAAAACCACTGTTCACTTCCAATCTCTTGTCTTGTGAATTGATGGTCACATCATGGGTGAGCTCCTGCGCTCAGGGCTTCCCCTTTGTTTGCAAAACCTCCAAAGTGGCTGCTTATGGTGCCGTTTTGTTCCATGTTGCCACATGTGGCATGTTGTAGCCAGCCTAAAGCCCCCCCCCCATTTTATCACACCCCTAATCGCGGCCTTCAGTGCCTCCAGAACGTGGAGGGCAGCACGGTGGCGCAGTGGGTTAGCACTGCGGCCTCACGGCGCTGAGGTCTCAGGTTCAATCCCGGCTCTGGGTCAATGTCCGTGTGGAGTTTGCATATTCTCCCCGTGTTTGCGTGGGTTTTGCCCCCACAACCCAAAAATATGCAGGCTAGGTGGATTGGCCACACTAAATTGCCCCTTAAGTGGAAAAAATGAATTGGGTACTCTAAATTATGGGCAGCGCGGTAGCATAGTGGTTAGCACAATTGCTTCACAGCGCCAGGGTCCCAGGTTCGATTCCAACCTCCACCTACCTGCCGTTTTAATGTCGGTCTTGATTTCTTCTTTGTGTTCCTTTAGTTCTCTAGTGAGGACCCTCCTCCATTCAACCTCTGGTGAGAGGGAGCCCCGCGTGCGGTTTGCCGGTCCCTCTCGTTCTGATGTGGCTGGCACTTTGTCGCCTCGTGCAACCATCTCAACCCTTTATTTCTCCCAGTTTCTGCTGCTTTTTGTTTCTTTGTGGACTCTGGAGTTCCTGTTGCTCGGCATTGCCCCTTGTGCTGTTAGGTCGGGTGAGGGGATACTTTTTTCTCTGTTTTAGTGGGCTAATTTAAGAGCCTAATTTGGGGTTCTAAAGAGGAGAGCCACTCAGCACATCCCGATCACAGGAAGTCCGTGAATGGAATTCTTGACAGTGTATTGTGTTGGCTGTAGAGGCTAATTATAATGGAGGAAACCGGAAAGAGCATTTATTCCCTCCAGCTTGTTCTGCCATTCAATAGCTGATTCTGTCATTCAGCTTTGCCACGGTTGTTCTGTGGCATAACTCCATATACCCACCTCTGCTCCACGTCTCTGAATAACTTTGGTTCACGGAAGTGTAACAATTGACTTAGCAAGAGTGGATCTTGGACAAGCAGTCACAGGACAGAGCGAGTGGAGGAGTTAGGAGAACTGGTAGAGATATTAACTAGCATCTTGTCAGCATACATATTAAAGTTGACTCCATGTCTTCAGATGATGTCAGCAAGAATAGACCCATGTAAATGGATTTCAGATATAATGATAAGGGGTAGAATGAGAAACTATGACCGTAACTTTCCGGCCATTCACGCACCCCCGCTGTGGGTTTCCCAGTGGCAAGGCATGCGTTCAACACGAAACCCCGTTGACAATGGTGGGACCAGAAGATCCCGCTTTTGGCCAATAGCAGGCCATGACCGCCACCACAAAACATGTGGCGGGTTGCGCAGAAAATCCCGTCCTATGGTTGGAGATGGTCTGAGTATGATTGGATGCGTAAGAGATTCATGGGTTAGAGTGAAACCAAGTGACGGTAGTCACACTCTGATGGACAACAGGGTTTTCTTTCTAATGAAGGACAGGTGTTGCAGGAGGATGCTCTGATAGATGTTGCAGAAAGATTGAGGAGACCTTGGTCACAGTTACAAAAGATGACATTTGTGACTTTGATTAGCAATCTTTTGATTTAAGGTTGTGTTCCTTGAGGAGCGATCAATGCTGGTGGTTTTGAAAAGGAGGGACAAATTATCTGAGCAGAAGTAATCGTGTACAATATCAGGAGTACTGAAGTCAGAATAAGAACTTGGGGGATTAGCATCTTAATGAGAAGGGATCAGCGGAACAAGTGGTCGGTTTCATTAGAAAAGATCAGCTTGAAGAAAGGATGAAGAAAGAAGGGAAATTAAGTAGAGTTTGGTGTGGGAAAAGAGCGAGGGCAGATGGACACCTGGTGTGACGGTTGGCTTGGCGAGCACGGAGGCATCAACAGAAACTGGTCTCAAGTTTGCTGAGCACATCCATGAGCTTCTTGCATTTGTTGGAAGTGAGAGTGAATGGATCAGTAGGAGATAGGTTTACGAAGATGATTAGCAATGGAAGACATCACAACCTTAATCTTGGCATTGATGCAGGGGTTTTGAGCGAAGGGCAACTTTTTCAATGTCAAAGCAGAATTTGATTGAATTTTGCACCCAGGAGCCCAACCAAACTAAAGTCAATGGGTGACAAACGGAATCTTCTGTAGCTAGAGTTACACTTGAAGAAGAGTAATATATCTCTGCTCATTTGAGGACATCACCTCTACAGGAGTTGGTCAGAGTAGCTGTGCAAGGCTGGGTGTGGTGTTGATCCAAGACGTTACAAAGGAGAGTATTCAAGCTGTCGAGTTCCAAATCAGTTTAACGTTGAAGGATCAACGTTAGAGAGAAGATCATTGGAGAATTTGATCCTTAAGATTGTGAAGGCATTCAGCAATGGCGACATAGGAACATATATAGACATCGTGTTAGATTTGAAAGACTTGTCAAGAGGAAGAAGGAGGTTTATGTAAAGATGAGATGTGAAGGTTCAGTTAGGGTGCTCGAGAGTTACAAGTTAGCTAGGAAGGACCTAAAGAGAGAGCTACGAAGAGCCAGGAGGGGACATGAGAAGTCTTTAGCAGGTAGGGTCAAGGATAACCCTAAAGCTTTCTGTAGATATGTCAGGAATAAAAGAATGACTCGGGTAAGAGTAGGGCCAGTCAAGGACAGCAGTGGGAAGTTATGCGTGGAGTCCGAGGAGATAGGAGAGGTGCTAAATGAACATTTTTCGTCAGTATTCACACAGGAAAAAGACAATGTTGTCGAAGAGAATACTAAGATACAGGCTACTAGACTAGAAGGGCTTGAGGTTCATAAGGAGGAGATGTTAGCAATTCTGGAAAGTGTGAAAATAGATAAATTCCCTTGGCCGGATGGGATTTATCCTAGGATTCTCTGGGAAGCTAGGGAGGAGATTGCTGAGCCTTTGGCTTTGATCTTTAAGTCATCTTTGTCTACAGGAATAGGACGACTGGAGGATAGCAAATGTTGTCCCCTTGTTCAAGGAGGGGAGTAGAGACAATCCCGGTAACTATAGACCAGTGAGCCTTACTTCTGTTGTGGGCAAAGTCTTGGAAAGATTTATAAGAGATAGGATGTATAATCATCTGGAAAGGAATAATTTGATTAGAGATAGTCAACATGGTTTTGTGAAGGGTAGGTCGTGCCTCACAAAACTCAATGAGTTCTTCGAGAAGGTGACCAAACAGGTGGATGAGGGTAAAGCAGTTGATGTGGTGTATATGGATTTCAGTAAAGCTTTTGATAAGGTTCCCCACGGTAGGCTATTGCAGAAAATACGGAGGCATGGGATTCAGGGTGATTTAGCAGTTTGGATCATAAATTGGCTAGCTGGAAGAAGACAAAGGGTGGTAGTTGATGGGAAATGTTCAGACTGGAGTCCAGTTACTAGTGGTGTACCAGAAGGATCTGTTTTGGGGCCACTGCTGTTTGTCATTTTTATAAATGACCTGGAGGAGGGCGTAGAAGGATGGGTGAGTAAATTTGCAGATGACACTAAAGTCGGTGGAGTTGTGGACAGTGCGGAAGAATGTTACAAGTTACAGAGGGACATAGGTAAGCTGCAGAGCTGGGCTGAGAGGTGGCAAATGGAGTTTAATGCAGAAAAGTGTGAGGTGATTCATATTGGAAGGAATAACAGGAAGACAGAGTACTGGGCTAATGGCAAGATTCTTGGTAGTGTGGATGAGCAGAGAGATCTCGGTGTCCATGTACATAGATCCCTGAAAGTTGCCACGCAGGTTGAGAGGGTTGTTAAGCAGGAGTAATGTGTTAGCTTTTCTTGGTAGAGGGATTGAGTTTCGGAGCCATGAGGTCATGTTGCAACTGTACAAAACTCTGGTACGGCCGCATTTGGGGTATTGCGTGCAATTCTGGTCGCCACATTATAGGAAGGATGTGGAAGCATTGGAAAGGGTACAGAGGAGATTTACCAGAATGTTGCCTGGAATGGAGGGAAGATCTTATGAGGGAAGGCTGAGGGATTTGAGGCTGTTTTCGTTAGAGAGAAGAAGGTTAAGAGGTGACTTAATTGAGGCATGCAAGATGATCAGAAGATTAGATAGGGTGGACAGTGAGAGCCTTTTTTCTCGGATGGTGATGTCTAGCACGAGGGGACATAGCTTTAAATTGTGGGGAGATAGATATAGGACCGAGGTAGGTTCTTTACTCAGAGAGTAGTAAGGGTGTAGAATGCCCTGCCTACAACAGTAGTGGACTCGCCAACACTCAGGGGATTCAAATGGTCATTGGATAAACATATGGATGATAAGGGGATGGTGTAGATGGGATTTAGAGTGTTTTCACAGTTCGGCGCAACATCGACGGAGGAAGGGCCTGTACTGCGCTGTAATGTTCTATGTCCTATGGGGACTGGATTCTCCAAGAATATGGCTATATCCCCACGCCATCGTCAAAATGCTGGCGTTTCACTCTGCACTTTGCTTAAGAAAGTCCAGAGTGAGTCTCCCACCTGCAGAGGGCTAGCAGGGCCCCGGAGTGAACCTCGCAGCTCTGACTGCGGATACAGAGCCCCGCACTTCCGGTCGGGAGTCCGCGCAGGCCGCCGCCCCATGCGATATGGCGGACTCACAACACGGACCATGGTGAACGAAGTAGGTCCCCCTGAGATCGCGTGTGCCCGCGGATTAGTGCTGTTCGATTGCTTACCTGGCCTTTTGTGACCCCCCCCGCCAGTGAAGGATCCCCCGCCCCCACCAGGGTGGTCGTGGACTGAGTCCGCGGCCACCACCCGAGGTTCCCAATGGACGATGAGAACCATGCCGTCGGGAACTTGGCCAGCTTCTCTCGGAGAATCGCGAAGGGGGGTTCTCTGTCAATGGCCCGCTACCCACGTCACGTAGACCGCGCGAACGCCCATTCTCCGTGATTCCGGGGCGGAGGCTCGGTGAATCCCACCGCCTGGCAAATGGAGCCAAGGAATTTGGTTAAGAATGACTATAATGTTGTGTGCAATGTTAACTAACTGCTTGACCTGCCTTTGTTGGAGGAAAGTAGAAAATATACAGACCCTTCTCTGAAGATTAAATATATGAGATAGAGTGCACGTGTATGTGGATGGTGTATGGCCCTTGGGGTGAGGGTGAGAGTTGGAATATTATTTTTTCATTTCATGCTTTCTTAACCTCGTTTTTTTTCTTAATTTTCATCTGTGTTCTTCTCCATATTGGATCCTCCAGGTTTGCTCATTCAAAGGCTAATTCCCTTCCCCGATCACATTCTTCAACATTCTGACCCTCGTGCTAATAAGAGCACTAATATTGTCTCATTAATTTGGACATTGTGATATGATATGGCATCATAGCTATAATATAGAAGATACAGTGCAGAAGGAGGCCATTTGGCCTATCGAGTCTGCACCGACCCACTTAAGCCCTCACTTCCACCCTATCCCTGTAACCCAATAAACACCCCTAACCTTTTTGGAGACTAAGGGCAATTTAGCATGGCCAATCCACCTCACCTGCACCTCTTTGGACTGTGGGAGGAAACCGGTGCACCCGGAGGAAACCCATGCAGACACGGGGAGAACGTGCAGATTCTGCACAGACAGTGACCTAGCAGGGAACCAAACCTGGGACCTGGCGATATGAAGCCACAGTGCTAGCCACTTGTGCTCCCATGCTGCTGCACAAATCCATATCCAATGCACAGATAAGATCAATAGTTTCATGGTGGGTAAAATAATTTTCTTCAATTCATTTAAATTATTAATTTGTGGCTATATTCCGAATAGAAAAAGGAACATTTCAGTCCTGCATTACAGAGGTACATAAATGATGAGATGGAAACTACAGATGTATTTGCATAGCATACATCCAGAATACTGTTTTGCAATATATCCAAATGTGATGAAGGATACTAAGAACTTAGAAGCAAAACCACGAGACCTGGAGTTCTTACATCCTGATTTCTTTGCCACAAGGGAAAATCCCAGAAATTTCTGTTTGTTTAAGTTCATTTCCTGTGGTTTACATTCAAACTTTCCAGTGCTCCTTTCCAGCTGTAGCTGCTTCTTTTCCAAAAAAAGATGCCAAAGAAGACAGTGTACCCTCTCAGTTTTTACACTGACCTAATGTACAGTAGAAGTCCCATTCCAGAAACGTGAGCGCATAAATCTCAGTTGATACTCCACTATCTGAACACTTGGGCTGGCTCACTTTCAAACCGTTCTCCTCCAGTGAACTTCTGAACATTCACCAGGTGCCCTTTCTCAATTGGTATCTCTCCCCAAGACATCCAAAAGCGGCAATCTAGACTCACTATTACTTTAACTTCAAAGCAAGCACGAGTTCCCGGAACTCAATTCTCCAGCATTCTTCTGGATGTTTTCCTGGAAGGTTTTAGAGTTTCTGCTTGCACTCTCTGGCATCGATAGGCTAAAGAGGCTCCTTTTGCACTGTAGGGATTCTATTCTATTCTATGTAATACAGGATGGCTGCCAGGATTCAATAATCTGAAGTTTCTGAGGGCTAGAAATGTAACTGTTGTGGGCGATGAGAGAGGGGATGGCTTTACAGAAGAAGTCCATAAGCTGCTCAGACCTGCTATCACAGATGTGGTTAGCTGTGTCATGTGAGAGTACCTTTAAGAAATGGGTGCTTAAGAAATGTACCTTTAAGAAATGGGTGTTTATCAGTGATGTCAGAGTGTGGGTGGAGCTGGGCTGTCTGTCAGCTTTTTACTTTCGTTTTTGGCTGTTTACTGCAGGGTGTGTTTTAGTTTCGCTTTCAGTGTTGGAGCTGAAGCCAGACAAAGCAGGTTACTGCTGTTCTCTCTGCCATCAAAAGACTATCTCTTGATCATTTGGTATATTCAGAATTATAAATGTTCTCAGTAGTGAATGTAAACCTGATGTGCTTCTGTTAAAAAGGTATTTATTTTGTCTTCTGGATGTTGTTTGGGAAGTTATTAAGGATTACATAGTGTTGTATTCTTTGGGGGTTGTATTTGAATTAATGGTTGCTAACATGTTCACTGTATGTTTTAAAAAGGTTAACTTGAGTCCACAGAATAAACATTGTTTTGTTTAAAAAAATACTTTTCCATTACTGCTGTACCACACCTGTAGAGTGGGCCGTGTGCTCCCCATAACACAATCTAGTGAAAATTGTGGGTTAGGTGAACTCCATGATACACTTTGGGTTTTTCTAAACCCTGGCCCATAACAGTTGCACAAGGGAGGAAAGATAAAGGATGCAGTTTGTGAAGAAAATAAATTTGGGATTACTCCTGCTGCCTGGTCGCATTCTGATTATGCTACAGATAGAGATAATATTGCCTTTGGAGCTCCCTTTAAATGATTAAAATGATCATCAAATTATATTAATAATTGTTGTGACTTAATTGACAGATGGTCACCTTGAATAATTCTCAATATGAACTATCATCATTGTGTTACGGTTACTTCATACTGACCAGCATAATTCTGTCTGAAGAGGATGAAAGCACAACAGTCGGGAACTGTACAATAAATATATTCAAGGAAGGACAAAAGCCCAATAACATTTTGCTGACACAAAGAATGGTAGACTTGAAAAACTTCACACTTACTTTTGTTTTCTTTTTGCCAAGTTTGAAGAAGCCCAAGAGCCCTTTTTCCTCCTTATCATTCATACCAGTGATACTTAAAGCACTTTGACTCAACTCTGTAACAACAAATGTCAATTAAATGTTGACTTCATCAATTCAACATTTACTTCAGTTAAAAGGTCTGTAAACAAAGAAAGGTTTCCAAATGCCCAGCAATTTATTGTAACAATTTTTATACATACAGATGTTTATAATATTTTGCATTCAACAGTCAGACAATGCACACAAGTGTTTGAATCCGCACAAAGAGCCTTTGATAATTTGAAGTGACATTTTGCGTAAATTGTGCAATAGTCTTAAGTATAAGCTTTGTCCTTTTTTAAGCATTATGTTTACTCCCTCCATAATGGACTGAAAGGTGACAGGATAGCCATAAAACCATAAGACATAGCAGCAGAATTAGGCCATTCTGCCCATTGGGTCTGCTCCACATTCAATCATGGCCGATATATTTCTCATTCCCATTTTCCTGCCTTCTCCCCATAACCCCAGATCCCTTTATTAATCAATACACTCAGTGACTTGGCCTCCACTGTCTTCTGCGGCAATGAGGTCCACAGATTCATAACCCTCATCTCTGTTTTAAAGGATCATCCCTTCAGTCTGATCCTGTGCCCTCAGATTCTAGTTTCTCCTACTAGTGGAAACACCCTCTCCACCGTCACTCTGTCTAGGCCTCTCTGTATTCTGCAAGTCTCCAAGTGAATGTCAGACTGATAAACTACCAACATTAATTATCTTGATCCCGACTTCCAGTGATGGGGATGCGCTGAGAAGATCGCACATCAGGTGGCTCTCTTCCCGCGAACCTGACAAATAGGCACATTTTGCTCGAAAAACGCTTGCAAACAATACAAATTATCCCCACACCACAAACAAAACAAAGGAAGAAGGAAAGATACCGAACAGCCAGTCCAAACAATGAGTGGAGACAAGGGGCGGTATTCTCCCCCCCCCCCCCCCCGCCCACGCCGGGCGGGAGAATCGTTGGGGCACTGCACGAGTCGCGCCATGCCGCCCCGACACCCGCACACGATTCTCCCACACCCCCAAAACCAGCGCCGCGAGAATCGCGCTGGGCCGCTCGGAGAATCGGCGCAAACGGCGATTCTTCGGCCCAAATGGGCCGAGCAGCCGGCGTACAAAATTACAGTCCCTCTGCGGGAACGCTCAGGGGACGGCCTCTGGGGGGAGGGGGGCTGCTTCACGGGGGGGGGGGGGGGGGGGCTCCGATGGGGTCTGGCCTGCGATCGGGGCCCACCGTTCGGCTCCCCCCCGGTCTACTTCCTTCCGTGGCCGGCCCCAGAACCCCGAAGCCATGTTGGTGAGGGGCTGGCGTGCGTAAGAAGCATGCGCAGGAATGAGCTGCCCCAGCTGCGCAGGCGCGGGGCCCATTTGGCGCCGCATAAGGAGGCTGGAGCGGCATGAACCACTCCAGCACCATGCTGGCCCCCTGTGGTGCCAGAATAGGTCATGCCCAGGCCCTGTCCGCGGCGTCGTGAAACGCAACGGCGTTCACAACGGCACAAACACTTGGCCTCAATTTCGGAGAATCTCGCCCAAGGAGTGGGAAGAGCCTGGACACACAGCAATTCACTGAGCTGACCAGTGCACGAGGCGGTGACACTCGAACTTCACCAGTGCAAGAGGAACCGACCCGCCACATGAGAAGATCCCCACACCAGGGGATGGATGGAGGATGTTCCTTTCAAGAGGGTTGAAGCAACACTGGGAAGAACCAAAGTCGGACCTACAAGCTGCAGTGAAGGGTGCAGTGACCGAAGCTCTGGCAACCATGCAGGTGGCCCAGGACAAAGTCGTAAAGCGACTGGAAGTCCAGGAGGAAACAATTAAAGATCTGGAGAGGGCTGCAATGGAACCAGAGCGACCGGATCGTCACCCTGGAAAAGGAGATGGCAAGGCTGGTAGCGACACAAAGCAGCCTGAGAGGACAGGCTAAGGATCAGGAGAATCGGTCGAAGCAGCAGAACCTACGAATCGAGGGGATCGAAGGTAAGAACCCAACAATCTATGTGGGCCGAATGTTGAGTAACCTGGTGGGAAGGGATAGCTTCCCCAACCCACCAGAAATAAACAGAGCCCATCGGTTGCTCCGACCAAAGCCCAAAACCAGGGAACAGCCAGGGATGATAATTGTAAAGATGTACCGGTACCCGGACCGGGAAGAATCTGTGTTGGGTCAGGCAGTCCAAAAACTGCAGCTGGGATGGTCACGAGATCCGGATCTACCAGGACATTGGGGCCAAGTACAGGGCCAAACTTAACAAAGTGAAGGTCGCGCTGGACAGAACCAGCATGAGATTCAGAATGCTATACCCAGCCAAGCTCTGGGTCACATATCAACGCAGGGAGCACTTTTTCACGGTCCCTGCGAATGCTGTCACACTTGCCGCAGAGAACGGCCTGGAGAAGTGGCAGCAGGGGCAGCGATGAAGAGCCCGCAGAATGAGACTCTTGTAACAACATGTTTTATCAAAAAAAGCTCTCTCCCTTTTACAGTCTGTACAGCCAACAGTAGACGATCGCCACAGCGACCACTTTACGCGGGAGAACACTGCCTCGTTTTGGAGACGAGAACGGTAAAAGAGGGAAGGATGATCTAAGTAGAGCTAAGCACAGGGGAAGGTGAGGGAAATGGTGGACAGGGAGCCCAGAGATCATGAAACGAGAGGAAGTGCAACATCCCACGGGAGGGAGACCACTACACTCGCAAGGTAGCCAGCACCGGGATTCATGAAAAAGAAAGAGGCCGTAGTGCGACCCCTGCAAGGGTTTAGCTCCGGGATGGGGTGTAAAGAAGACAGGGGAGTGGGGAGAGAAGACACCATAAGGAAGAAATAGGTGAAGAAAGATGGAGGGTATTAGACTGGCTACAACAAGCCACACATGGTGACTTGGAACAAAATGGCGCTGCAAGCATCCACTTAGGAAGATCCCTGGACAAAGAGAAACCCCGGAGTGCAGAGACCCGACTGCATGGGGAGAGCAGTAACAGTGGCCATCTTGGACGCTCCCCTAACAAAGGGAAACCCTGGAGCGCAGGGGTGCATCCACCAGGTAAGTATGGTTAATCCCACAGGAGCGGGGGAACAAAACCCCCTGTCAGAATAGCCATCTGGAACGTCAGGGGACTTAACAACCAAGTGAAAAGATACAGAGTCTTCGCCCAACTGAAAAACATGAAAGCCAACATAGTCTTCCTTCAAGAGATGCACCTGAGGAAGAAGGTGTTGTGTTATGCTTCTTCATGTGGCATAAGCTGCTTCGTTGATGTATACTCTGACAAAGGAAGGTTCAGACTTGGAGATAGGTTTCACACATTTATTGAACAGTTAACAATTCTCCTATTTCAGTTCTACTCTCCTGCTAATCTTGCTATTGTAACTCAGTCTAACTAACCAGTCTGCTCTAAGCCATGTGGTGGGTGTGATGCTTCTGATCTGCCCCTGTGCTTCTCTCTGAGTGTCGCCTGTGGAAAGAGAAAGAGCATGTGTGCCCTGTCTTCTTATATGGGTTGCCCCTTTGTGGTAGTGTCACCTCTGGGTGTCTCGACTGCCCACTGGTCGTGTCCTATTCTATGCGCTCACTAGCTGTATGTCTGCATGTCATGACATATCCGGTGCTCCCTCTAGTGGTTACTTAGTCCACAGAAAGGACAACTGTGGGTAAGGAATGGCTGGGTCCTTGCCAAAGGACGAGGGCCAAGGGGTGGCCATTTTGCTAAACAAGAGGACGCTGTTCACAGTGACAAAGACATTTACGGACCCAGGGACACAGTATGTCATGGTCAGCAGTGTCAAGACGGGGCACTGATAGTCCTCGTTAATGTGCACACTCCCAACTGAGACGACACGGCGTTTACAAAGAAGACAATAGCGGAAATCCCCGATATAGATACGCACCAACTGCTCATGGCGGGGGGACTTTGACTGTGCACAAGACCCACGGACGGACAGGTGATTTAGAACTGGGGGAGGTCACGGACAGTATTAGATCCATGCAGGCCAGAAGGCACAGGGACCAGACGGTATCCCATGGGCTTCTACAAAAGATTTGCCTCAGCACTGGCCCCGCACCTGCTGGAGATGTTCACAGACTCGCTGCTGAGGGGCACCCTGCCGCCTACGCTAGCACAAGCCTCAATCTCACTGATACGTAAAAAAGACAAAGATCCAATGGAATGTGGTTCCTACAGACCCATCTTGCTGCTAAACGTACACTCAAAAATACTGGCCATGAACCTATTCAAAGGGCTGGAGGACTGTGTGCCAGAGGTGATTGAAGAAGACCAGCAGGCTTTGTCAAGGGTAGACAGCTAAGATCGAACATCAGATGCTTGCTGAATGTGATCATGACCCCATCCGGGGAGAGAACACCTGAGGTGATTGCTTCCCTGGACACTGAAAAGGCCTTTGACAGAGTTGAACGGAAATATCTCAGAGGTTCTGGAGCAGTTTGGGCTTCGAACAGGGTTCGCCACCTGGGTGAAATCCTGTGCAACGCTCCCACGGCGAGCATGCGGACAAATACCACTAGCTGTAAGTACTTCCAGCTGCATGCAGGTACAAGGCAGGGATGCCCGTTATCTCCGCTGCTGTTCACCCCCTAGCGATCGAACCATTAGTGATTGTGCTTCGGGCGGCAAAGAATTGAAAAATAATATGGAGATGAGACAGAGCACCGAGTCTCGCTCCATGCAGATGACCTGCTCCTCTATATCTTTGACCCGCGAAACAGCATGGACGGAATCATAGCACTCTTGAAAGAGTTTAGAACAGTCTCGGGCTACAAACTTAGCTTGAACAAGAGCGAGATCTTCTTGTGAACCCATAGAGGGGAGGGGCAGAGCTGGAGGGGCTGCCGTTTAAACAGGCCCGGCACAAATTCCGCTACCTGGGGATCCAAATCGCTCACAACTGGACAGGGATCCACAAGTGGAACCTGATGGAGGAAGTTAAAAAGGACCTGCAAAGATGGAACACATTCCTACTCTCCCTGGCAAGGAGGGTGGAGACGATCAAAAAGAACTGCCCAGGCTCTTCTTCCTGTTTAGATCCATCGCGATCTACATCCCCAAGGCCTTTTTCAACTCACTGGACAAACTGAGTATGGCGTTTGTATGCGGAGGCCACCTTCAAAAGGTGGAGACGGGGGGGGGGGCGGCTGACAGTTAGGGACTTTTACACCAACAACAGGTTAACAACACTTGACGAGCTGACAGAAAGATTCCAGTGGAAACAAGGATGTACCCGTGAACACCATGACAATCACTGCTAGGTGACCTACTGGACACGGACATTTTCGGGAAAGGGAAGTGTAGGGACATATACGGGCGTCTGCTGAGGCAACACACCACTGGATCAGACAATGGAGAAGTGGGAGGAGGACTTGGGGTTTGAAACAGGGTGGGGACTCTGGAGCGAAGCACTGCACAGGGTCAACTCCACCTCCACATGCGCAAGGCAGCTTAAAAGGTACACTTAATCAGAACCAGATTGAGCAGGTTCTTCCCGGAGGTGGAGGACAAATGCGAATGGTGCCAAGGCAGCCTGGCCAACCACACCCACATGTTCTGTTCTTGTCCCAGACTCGTTGGGTTCTGGGCAGCTTCTTTGAGGCAATGTCCAAGGTGGTCGGGATGAGGGTGGTGACATGCCCGGGAGTGACAGTCTTCGGGGTATCAGAACAGCCAGATCTCTTCATGGAGAGGAGGGCCGACACCCTTGCTTTTGCCTCCTTATTCGCCTACCGGAGAATTCTGCTCCGCCGGCAGTCAGCAGCACCACTCAAAGCTGCAGGCTGGCCATCCGACCTATTGGAATTTCTCCGAATGGAGAAAATTAAATTTGTCCTCCAAGTGTCGAAAGCAGGCTTCCACAAAACGTGGAAGCCATTCACTCGGTTGTTCCAAGACCTGTTTATAGCCAACAACAAGGAAGCCAAAGATAAAGTGAGGGTGAAGAACAGGGGAGTGGCGATTCTGGTGGGGAAAAATGTGTTGTTCGAGGCATCGGAGGTGGTGGCGGATAAGGGGGGTAGGGATGTTATGGTTAGGGGCAGGCTACAAGAAGAGAAGGTGGTACTGGCTAGTGTATATGCCCCAAATTGGGACGATGCGGGCTTTACGAGGCGTATGTTGGGACGGGTCCCGGATCTGGAGGCGGGAGGTCTGATCATGGGGGGGGGACTTTAATACGGTGTTGGATCCTTCACTGGATTGGTCCAGCTCTAGGACGGGTAGGAGGCCGGCGGCGGCCAAGGTACTGAGAGGGTTTATGGATCAGATGGGTGGGGTGGATCCATGGAGGTTTGTGAGGCCGAGGGCACGCGAGTACTCTTTCTTCTCCCACGTACATAGGGTCTATTCTCGGATAGATATCTTCGTGGTGAGTAGGGGACTGATTCCGAGAGTGGAGGAGGCCGAGTATTCGGCCATTGCAATCTCCGACCACGCTCCGCATTGGATAGAGTTGGAGATGGGGGAGGTGCGGGACCAGCGTCCGTTGTGGCGGTTGGATGTGGGGTTGTTGGCGGAAGAGGAGGTGTGTAGGAGGGTCCGGGCAAGTATCGAGGGGTACCTCGAGGTGAATGATACAGGGGAGGTTCAGGTGGGGATGGTCTGGGAAGCCCTGAAGGCAGTGATTCGTGGGGAGCTGATATCCATCCGGGCACACAGGGAGAGGAGCGAGAGGAGTGAGAGGGATAGACTGGTGGGAAAGATGCTGGAGGTGGACAGGAGGTATGCAGAGGCACCAGAGGAGGGACTGTTGGGGGAGAGGCGCAGCCTGCAGGCTAAATTTGATTTGCTGACCACGAGAAAGGCGGAGGCACAGTGGAGGAAGGCACAAGGGGCAGTGTACGAACATGGTGAAAAGGCGAGTAGGATGCTGGCTCATCAGCTCCGCAAGCGGGATGCGGCAAAGGAAATTGCTGGAGTGAGAGACAAGAGTGGGAATGTGGTGCGGAAGGGGGTAGAGGTGAATGAGGTCTTCAAGGACTTTTACGGGGAACTGTACCGGTCGGAGCCAACGGGGGAGAGGAGGGGAATGGAGAGGTTCCTTGACGGGCTTTCTTTCCCGAAGGTGCAGGAGGAGAAGGTGGAGGGGTTGGGTGCGCCGATTGAGCTGGAGGAGCTAGTTAAGGGGATCGGGCAGATGCAGTCAGGGAAGGCACCGGGGCCGGATGGGTTTCCGCTGGAATTTTATAAAAAGTTTGTGGACCTAGTGGGCCCTTGCTGGTGCGGACACTCAATGAAGCGTAGGAAGGGGGGAGTTTTCCCCCGACGATGTCGCGGGCGCTGATCTCGTTAATTTTAAAGAGGGACAAGGACCCCCAGCAATGTGGTTCATACAGGCCCATATCTCTCATCAACGTGGATGCTAAGATCCTGGCAAAAATCCTGGCCACCAGGATAGAGGACTGTGTGCCAGGGGTTGTGCACGAGGACCAGACAGGTTTCGTGAAGGGAAGGCAGCTGAACACGAATGTGCGGGGATTGTTGAATGTCATCATGATGCCGGCGATTGAGGGGGAAACAGAGATAGTGGCGGCGCTGGATGCGGAGAAGGCCTTCGATAGAGTGGAGTGGGGGTACCTATGGGAGGTGTTGGGGAGGTTTGGATTTGGTGAAGGGTTCATTAGATGGGCAAGGCTGCTATATGAGTCCCCAATGGCGTGCGTGGCCATGAATAGGAGGAGGTCGGAGTACTTCCGGCTTTACCGAGGGACCAGGCAGGGTTGCCCCCTGTCCCCCTTGTTGTTTGCACTGGCAATCGAGCCGCTGGCGATGGCGTTGAGGGATTCAGAGAGGTGGAGAGGTTTGGTGCGAGGTGGAGAGGAACATAGGGTGCCGTTGTATGCCGATGACCTGTTACTGTATGTGGCGGACCCGGTAGGAGGGATGTCGGGAGTGATGGAGTTGCTAGCTGAGTTTGGGACCTTTTCAGGTTATAAATTAAATTTAGGCAAGAGTGAGGTGTTTGTGGTGCACCCTGGAGACCAGGAGGAAGGAATTGGTAGGCTCCCACTTAGGCGGGCAGGGGAGAGCTTTAGGTACCTGGGGGTGCAGGTGGCCAGGGACTGGGGGACTCTTCACCAGCATAACTTCACCAGACTTGTAGATCAGATGGAGGAGGAGTTCAAGAGGTGGGACATGCTGCCATTATCGTTGGCGGGGAGGGTACAGTCCGTCAAAATGACGGTGCTTCCGAGGTTCTTGTTCCTCTTGCAGTGCCTGCCCATCTTTATCCCCAGGGCCTTCTTTAGGAGAGTGACTAGCAGTATTTTGAGCTTTGTGTGGGCACATGGGACTCCGAGAGTGAAGAGGGTGTTCCTGGAGCGAGGGAAGGATAGAGGCGGGCTGGCGCTGCCCAACCTTCTGGGGTACTATTGGGCGGCCAATGTGTCAATGGTGCGTAAATGGGTGATGGAGGGGGGAGGGGCAGCGTGGAAAAGAATGGAGATGGCGTCATGTAGAGGTACGAGCCTGGGTGCCATGGTAACGGTGCCGTTGCCGCTCTCCCCTAAGAGGTTTACCACGAGCCCGGTGGTGGCGGCGACCCTAAGAATCTGGGGACAGTGGAGACGGCATCAGGGGGAAACAGGGGGCTCGATGGAGGCTCCACTGGGTGGCAACCATCGGTTCATCCCGGGGAACAGGGATGGGGGATTTAGGGGGTGGCAAAGGGCGGGCATCAGCAAATTGAGGGACCTGTTTATTGGCAGGAGGTTTGCGGGCCTGGGGGAACTGGAAGATAAATTTGGCCTTCCCAAGGGAACATGTTCAGATACTTGCAGGTAAAGGCGTTTGCTAGGCGACAGGTAGAGGGATTCCCTATGCTGCCCTCACGGGGAACGATGGACAGAGTGCTTTCGGGGGTGTGGGTCGGAGAGGGGAAGGTGTCTGACATCTATAAGGTAATGCAGGAGGTGGAGGATGCGTCAGTGGAGGAGCTGAAGGCTAAATGGGAGGAGGATCTCGGGGAGCAGATAGAGGACGGGACTTGGGCGGATGCCTTGGAGAGAGTCAACTCTTCCTCCTCATGTGCGAGGCTTAGCCTCATCCAATTTAAGGTGCTGCACCGGGCCCACATGTCCGGGACTAGGATGAGTAGGTTCTTTGGGGGTGAGGACAGGTGCACCAGATGTTCGGGGAGTCCAGCGAACCACGCCCATATGTTCTGGGCATGCCCAGCACTGGAAGAATTCTGGAAGGGGGTGGCGGGGACGGTGTCGAGGGCGGTTGGATCCAGGGTCAAACCAGGTTGGGGACTCGCGATTTTTGGAGTTGCGGTAGAGCCGGGAGTGCAGGAGGCGAAAGAGGCCAGTGTCCTGGCCTTTGCGTCCCTAGTAGCCCGACGAAGGATTCTGCAGTGGAAGGATGCAAGGCCCCCAAGTGTGGAGACCTGGATCAGTGACATGGCGGGATTTATAAAATTGGAAAGGGTCAAATTTGCCCCGAGAGGATCAATACAAGGGTTCTATAAATGATGGCAGCCTTTTCTGGACTTCCTGGCTCAAAGATAGGTATCTTGGTCAATAGCAGCAGCAACCCTGGGGGGGGGGGGGGGGGTGTTCCATGTTGTAGGGTCTATTCTGTAACTTTATATTGTGTTAATTTGTGTTATTGTGTTATTGTTGTATAAATTCAAAATTTTTTAATAAAAATGATTTAAAAAAAAAGATAAAGTGAGGTTAGCCATTGTTTTGTTATGCTCTTAACGTAGCATAAGCTGCTTCCTTGATGTGCACTCTGACAAAGGAAGGTTCAGACTTGGAGATAGCTTTAACACATTTATTAAGCTGTTAACAATTCTCCTACTTGGATTCGACTCTGCTATAGCTACTCAGACTGACGAACCAGTCTGCTACAATCCACGTGGTGGGTGTGACGTGTTTCAAATCAACCCTGTGTACTCACTGAGTGTCTCCACTGGAAAGAGGAAGATCATGTGTACTGTGTCCTTTTATATGGGTTGGTGTAATGCCCCCCTGTGGTAGTGTCACCTCTGTGTGTGTCGTGACTGCCCATTGGTCATGTCCTATCTTACTGACCTGTTGGTTGAATGTCTGTGTGTCATGTTTCTGGTGCTCCCTCTAGTCTATGTGTATTTACATTAATCACTTGTGTATTTACAGTGATGCATATCACCACAGCCATGACACAGTAGGTAGGTGGGGGGGGGGGGGGGGGTGCACAGGGAACATGGAATTTAACCAAGTCAACAAGAGAAGCAGGAGGCACAAAGGGGGCGGGTGCAGGTGCAACAGCAACCTGAACCAAAGGGAAGAAAAGCAAAGGGAAAACTGGTGGGAAGAGAACACATGGGACCACAATCGCCACTGCAAACACTGTAAGGAAGGAATTTTAAAAAGGGGAAACTGAATGTATCTATGTAAATAGTCAAATAGTTTTAGTTTTACTTCTTATATTCTCTTGCTTCTCTCCCACTGTTTATTCATATTTCTGTTTGTTTTGTGAACCAAACACTCAATAAAATCATTCAAAAAAAACTTCATCCCCTTCATGGAAACAAAATACATTGCCTTGTATGTAACGCAGGAACTCACAACCCAGCCAAGAATTTAAAGATGGGAAGATCTCGGCCCAGATTATTGCAGGGTCTGAACGACTCCGGCCCCTTTAAAAGGATGGGCAGGTTCCGATTATGGGATTTTTTCCTCCATTCCCAGCACTCCCAATTTTTGTTGGCACAGGAGAGGATGAGGGTAGCCTGCACCCCAACCTGGTTGACTCCATTGCTAGGTAGACAACCACTTCTCCCGTTCCACAGCTATTTTCTGGCCAACTTCTCCATGACTCATGGCTCACTGATCTGAAGAGTTCTGAAATCTAAGTTCAAAAATTCTAACCCATGCTCCCCACAAGACAACTTATGTCCCACAGCCCTTTATGACACCATGGCAACTTTATGCTAACTCATGCTCCCCACCCACCCAATGCCCCCCTACATACCCTCCATGCCAACTCATGGTCCTTCCATGCCCATTCACCTACTATACACCATGCTCATAATCAATCCCTACTGTAACAATGGCATGCATGAAACTGCTGAGAAAACATCATCCACTCATGAATTTGAAAAATATGCAGCGGAATTGTCCGTTCTTGAGACTAAGTGTTGACACTGGGGAAAGATTCACAGACTTCCACGACATCAAAACTGGTGCCGCAACTGGACTGATTCAGTGGCCGTTGAGGGGCTAGCACCGGCGCCATGTGTAACACAATTGATTCCAATGAGAAATGGTGCGGTAGTCACTGGGTCCGTGATTGGGACTCAGGAGGCTAATAAGCTGCAGCCGCATATACACACTTTGTTCCCCACATACACTCATCCCAGCCAACAAGATGGTACTGGTTGCGCTGGAGTGCATCCATCCTGCTGATGTGTTGGCTGGGGCCAGAGGGCACCTGGGGCGGTGGCCTGAGGGGACACTATACAACCTGTGGCCCTTAGTTCACAGTGGGCTGTTAGCGGTGTGCGCAGCTGCATGACAGAATGCGTCAATGGTGCTCCGTCCATCCACCCCGACCCCACTGCCTACCTCCTGGCTGCCCCCCCGCTAGGCCCTGGCAGCAGCCCCCCATCCAACAGCACAACTGTCAGCAACTAGGCGATGTTGGACACTTTCCACACCCCCTCCCTCTCTCTCAGCAGCCACGGTGTCTGTTTCACGATTGCTAAAAGCACAAGTGAACCTCGCCGCAGGGGATTTACCATGGTGGAGGCGGAGAATTGGAGATACCCCGGGGAATACCGGGTCAGGCCCGACAATGTTATGCAAAAGGTGTTTACTGTATGTATGAAGTCGAACTGTCGAGGCACCGGAGAATCGCGATTTGGTGAGAAATCGGCGCCCACCGCAATTTTGGTGTCAAAACTGATTTTCCGCCGATGGGGAATCCTGCCCCTGATGTTCCTATAACTGGATAAAAATGTAATTCAAACAGACCATTCAAGTATCTTTAACAGAAGCTTTAAGTACTTCACATTCCTTCATCTTGTGAAAATAAACATGAGATATTGAGAAAATAATATTTTTGAGGCCTAATTTTATTTATTTTTATGCTTTAAAGTTCAGAGCATTGAAGTAAATTTTCAGAACATGAAACAAAAATTTATTACAACCACATAAAGATGTCAATCAAGCAAAATTATCAATTCTCTCCAACTGTGTGAACAACCCAGTCACATAATACTTTATAGGTCTGGGCTCTCAGGCAAGCCTGGTTGAGTTGGCATAGGGACATGAAGGTGGTATGGGAAGTAAGTGCGGGGATGATCGGCTGTGAGCAGATGGGGGCTCGAAGGCCTAAAATGTAACCAAACAACTGGCACAAAGTCCCAGAGAACCAAAGTGGATCAACCCACCTCGACACATGGATGTCCCTGTGGCTGCCACAGCTCTGTTTCCAGGGACAGTGGACCCAACTCAATGCTGCAATCCGCTCCTTGGAGCAAAGACCCCATCATTCAGGAACCTTTCTGCTGAGATGCGGCGAGCTAGGAAATTTCACAACTTGGGCTGATTGCCTTGGTATCGAAAATCTGGGACCGACTGCGGGATTCTCCTTCGGCGCAATCCTCTGCCTCGCCGGCAGCGCATCCACACCTGGGCGTTTCCGAACGGCATGGGGTGGCCCACAATAGGAAACCCCATTGGCTGGCTGTGGAAACGGAGTATCCCGCTGCCGACGGGATGCGCTGCGCTGAAAAACGGGGTTGGCAGGATAGAGAATCCCACCCCCAGTATCTGCCAATCCTGTGAGATAGTAAAGCATCAAGCTACTTGTACATTATTCTTTATTCTTTCCTGGGATGTGGGCGTCGCAGTCGCAGGCAAGGCCAGCATTTGTTGCCCATCCCGAATTGCCCTCAAATGGCATTTTTTAAAGAATCAACCACATTGTTTTTTTATCCAAAACCTATCGAATCTTGTGGCTTTATTCACTTGGTAAGTAAATTGAATCTCAAACTTTGTCTACCTTGAACAACATGTTTGGCGTGATTTAACGGAAAGGTTTTGAGCAGTAGAATTCTCCGATGACGGGATCCTCTGGTCCACTGGCAGCCCATCCACGCCCGAGGGTTTCCCCATGGCATGAGCTGGTCACGATGGGAAACCCTATTGGCCGGCTGTGGGAACAGAGAAATTTGATGCCGACGGGGCGTGCCATGCAGAAAAACACAGGGCGCGATTCTCCACTGCCCACGACGGGTCAGAGAATAGCGGGAGGGCGTCCCCGACATTTTTCAAGCCCTCCCGCTATTCTCCCCCCCCCCCCCCCACGGCCGCCCCACGACACGAATCGCTGCTCGCCGTTTTTTACGGCGAACAGCGATTCTCCCCAGGCCGATGGGCCGTGTTCCCAGGCCTTTACGGCCGTTTTTACAGCAGCAAACACACCTGCTTGCTGCCGTCGTAAAAACGGCCGCAACATGCCCGTTCTGGGCATCCAGGGCCCCGATTGGCACGGCAGTACCACGGTCGGTGGGCACCGTAAATGCTGTAACGGACGCACTCTTTCTCCCTCCGCCGCCCCGCAGGATCAGTCGGGCGGCCGAGGGAGATGACGGCCCCGCGCATGCGTGGGTTGGAGCCGTCCAATCCGCGCATGCGCGGCTGACGTCATCGTGCGCGTCAGCCCGCGTGACGCTTGGCTCGCGGACTTAGCGATGGTCGCTAAGGCTGCGATGCCGTGGTTCACGGGTCCCGGGAGGGGGCGCGGAGGCTGCCGTGAAACACGGCCAGTTTCACGGCAGCGTTTACGACTTGCCGCATTTGCGGAGAATCGCGCCCACAGTTGGCGGACCGGAGAATCCAGTTTAATTTCTTGCCGGTCTGTCGGGGTGTTTCCCACCTACATTTTCAGTGAGATCACACTGGTATTCAACACACTTAGTCAATTGGGGAGTTTCTCCCGAATCTAGCTCATGCCGAGCACACAGCCTGGCATGATTCCTTGCGTGGGCTGGTGGCAGATGGGTGGAATGCATCCTTTGCAGACTTTAGACCCACAGAGAGCCCTTCAAAGTGTTATTTCCCTGTTCCCTCCATTCCCACTAGGTTCCTTCTCCCCATGGCCTTTCAAACACCCTCACCAGGGCCTCCTGGTCCGGCAGGCAGCAAAACCCCCCAGACATTCACAAAGTTATCATCCAGCACAGCTCACCTTCTGAAACACCGAGTGCAGTACCAGCAGTGTTCACCACGCTCATGACTCTGCCAGTATTTAGAGAGGTGCTGGTCTCTGACTGGTCCACAGCTCTATGAGTCAGGGCTTCCTGTCCCTGAGAGAAGAACCTCCTCCAGGTCTTATATTAATAGTCAAATGGCCTTTAAACGCATTTTGTTCTTTGCTTGGGCAGACTCGCCACAGGGCTCAGGTCCCCCACCACTGACATTTGAAGACGGGGCTGCTGGGAGCATGGTTCCCCATAAAATCCGGACTAGTGTTTCCGTTAATGGTGCACAGTTGCAAGCTGCAGTTTCCATCACCTTTGTTTCCCATCAGCAAACTCTCATTCTCCATATAAAAATTCAAAGTGTTTGACTTCTACCATGCTGTTGGCTAGCCTATTTTACATGTTGAACACCTTTTCCTGAATGACCCCCTGCCATCATTCTAAATTTGCCTTTTTGTCTGTTTGAAAACACACCTCATGGGCCTTACTACCACAAGTTGCCTGAAGGTAACAGGACTGATTTCGTCAAGACCTAGACCGAAAGCAGGACCCAACCACACAATGGGCCCCAATTTAACGGGCAATAGTTTGGTAGCCTTGGCAACAATGCTTACTGAGGTGGCCACTGCTGCAGCAACAGGAAGACAAGGATGCTTTGATGCTTAGGGCCCTCAATGGCAAGGGCAATTTTTACAGATGTGCCATAGAAAGCATCCTGTTTGGCTGCGTCACAGCATGGTCTGGTAACTGCTCGGCCCAAGACCATAAGAAATTACAGGGAATAGAGAACATAGCCCAGTCCATCACGCAAACCCATCTCCCATCCATTGACTCTGTCTGCACCTCCCGTTGCCTTGGCAAAGCGGCGCAGCATAATCAGAGACCTCTCCTACCCGGGTTATTCTCTCTTCCAACCCCTCCCATCAAGCAGAAGATACAAAAGTCTGAGAACACGCACTAACAGATACAAAAACAGCTTCTTCCCCGCTGTTACCAGACTCCTGAATAACATTCTTATGGACTGAACTGATCTCTCTACGCATCTTCTCTTCTGTTGTTAGCACTACACTCCGTATGCTTCACCTGATGTCTATGTATTTACATTGTGTATTTATTGTATGTCCTATGTTTTTCATGCATGGAACGATCTGCCTGGACTGTACGCAAACAATACTTTAATAGTTTTACACATGGCATTAAATCTAAATCTAAAATCTAAAGTTTGTTTATGTATGGTACTGGATTAGAACAAGCAGACCTTGATGATTTTAGGGGAGAGAGGGGGAGATGGGGGGGAAAGAACCAACCGCAGGGCCAGCCATTGCTTCTGGGGTGCCTTCCAGTAAGCCACTGAACGGTCATAAAGGCTCCCCAACTCCAATAATCCAAGTGGTGGTTTCCCAACACCAGTAAAATGTTGGCTGGAGTGGGATGTATCCCTTAATCAGGCCCTTAATTTGCATAACTGTCCCGTAGATGAGGTTTGCACCACTGGAAATGTGGTGTGGCAGTAGGAAGGAATCGGGATGCTCTCCTGACTCCGTCCTCTGACATGTTACAAGACCTTCGTCTTCCAGCCTACTTCCAGATGGCTGGGAAACTCAACAATTTTACGAATACTCTTTACTATTATGTACACTATTAAAAGATCCTTTTACATTTTCTTTCAAGGCTAATAATCACAAGCTTCTCCAGTCTACCCGTATAATTCACTTTGCAGATACTAGTGATTAACTTCTTGGCTCACCGTCACTTCCAAGCTCCGAAGATCTCTCTTGTGCCTCAGTGAATGTAAATGGAAGCAGTACTGAAGCTGCAATCTGACAAGGACACTGTTCAATTTCAACAGAATATCATATTACGTGTACAAACTGTTCTTGCTGTACAGTTCAGCATTCTGTTTGTTTAGTTTGTCGTTGCTGCACAGTGAACTGTTACCATTCCGAGCTTTCCTTACCTTCACCCTGGTAATATTAACACTATTCATATAGAGTATGCATTGTTGACAATTTCTTTTGTCGTCGATGCAGAATAACTTATACCTGTACAAACAAAATTTTACCTCCCACAGTTTTCCTACTTGTACATTTTGTAGGTGCTTGGTTGTCTCAGAAGATTTTGTGATTTTAACCAGATTGCATCAAGCTTCTGAATCCATTTCATAAATTAGAAACAGTAGGAGTTTTGACACTGATCCCAGGGTCATATTATTCAGTCATTGAACCAACATGATGTTCCTTCCCGAGTCATTGCTGACTGCTTCCGACCCTTCAGCCTTTTTAAAAATCCATTCCTAGTTTCTCCATGAATTCCTATCACTTCACATTAAGTAGCAAAATTTGTTTTGGAAATCTGGTTAACATCATGTTATAAGGCTTTTTGGCTGTTTAAAAGTTGTATTTTTATCAGGCAGGATGAACCCCTGCACAAGAATTTGACTACTGTTGGCTGTTTCAAGATGACCCCTGAGCAGTTATTTTCCCAGAGAGCTCCTAACTTTGCACTTCTATCCTGCTTTCTGGATATTATCAGTGCAAAATATATTTACTTCAATATCTGGGCACACTGAAATAAATAAACATCAAATACAACCACAATCAAGATGAAAACGATACCCAACAGATAACAGACAGGAGATCACATCGTAACTCAATGAATAACCAACAACCGCAGCCTCCCCACCCCCACCCCTGCTGACCTAACTGTCCTGGTAGAAATCAATGAACGGTTTCCTTTATGGGCGAACCCCTCCATTGACCCCCTTAAGGCGAATTCAATTTTCTCCAACCTGAGGAAGTTCACGTGGTCGCTCAACGGTACTCCTGGTTTTGGAGGCTCCGGATCCCTCCACCCCAACAGGATCCGCGGTACCAGAGAGGCAAAGGCCAAAACGTTGGCCACTCTTGCCCACTCCAAACACTCAATTCTGGACTCGCCTTATAAACGCCACATTGTCCCAATGTGGGGCATAAACATGAACTAGGACCACTGGCATCCCCTCCAATTTCTCACATACCATCACAAACCAACCCAACCCCCCCCCCACCCCGAATCCGCTATGATATTACCCACCTCAAATGCCACGTAATTATTAACCAGCACCGTCACCCCACGCATCTTCATATCCAACCCCGAATGGAAAACTTGTACTACCCATCCTTTCCTTAGCAATGTCTGGTCCCCAATCTTCAGATGTGTATTATGCAAAAACGCCACATCCACCTTCAAACTCCTCAGATGCGTAAAAACAGGCGACTGTTTGACTGGTCCCCTCATGTTCCATGTGACCAACCTGGTTAGAGGGCAGCCCGCCCCACCAATCAACCATATGCCTTCTTCGGCCAGCCCCCCGCCTGTGCAGCGCGGCCCTCTAGGCCCACCCCCATACGTCCACCGTCACCATTCCCTCACATATAATGCCACAGCAACAACACCTTTGTCAATAGCACCCCCCTCCCCCTTCCGTTTTCCCTAAACAAAACACCAACCCCATCTCCCACTGCTACACTAACCACCTGATCACCCCCCACTGCGCTCCGGTTACCTAGCCCACCCAACTAGCCTGGCAGCCCCCACCCAAGGCGCTACAGCCTCCTACCCCGCACTGATTCCTCCCCTCCCCGCTCGCTCACCTCGCAACAGTGCAACAATAAAAAAAAACAGAAAACAAATAACCCCAGTAGTCTAAAAGGTGCATCAGGGTTACCTGACTGTGCCTCCCCAACTCAACTGCAAGAGAGCAGTGCCGAGCCATGTTCCTCAGCACCCAGGGACTATATTCTCCTCCAGGCCAATTTCAATTTTTTTTCGAAAACTAGTAATGATTCCTGCCAGTGTGACGTCATGCCCCTGGCGGGAGGAACATCTAATGTGCTTGGAAGCAATGGCATTAAGATGTATCATGATATTAAAATACATCTGAATTAGTGGCAATCAAGGTCCATGCCCTTTCTGGGCATGAGCCTGATTACGCTGCCAGAAAGGGGGGAGGGGGTGGGGGGGATGAGAGATCCCAAACTGACATCTCGCGGCCACAAATCACGTTATGGCCCTTTCGTGAGAGTTAGTGGCCATACCGGGATTCGTGCACATGTCGAACGGGCCCAAACAATGGCACCCACTGGCCGGAATTCTCCGTTTCAGCGGCTAAGTGCCAGCGCCAACGGAGAATCACAACAGGGTGGTTCACAACAGGGAAATTGTTACGAACCCCTCATCGATTCCAGTACCGGTAAGGGACTAGCACCGGCGCCACGTGAACCACCCACGGATTGTGTGGAAAACGGCTGGAGAATTGCCGGGTCCCATGCCGCGCATGTGCAGGGCTGACAGCCTGCATCGGTCGCACCATAAAACATGGCGCCGGCTGTGCTGGAGCCCAAACCCGCCCACCTCGACCCACAGCCCAACCTCTGATCACCCCCCCCCCCCTCCCACCTTGCAGAAGCCACAGACTAGTGGCATGGATCCCAGAAGAGTGTGACGGCCCTGGACACAGTCCACAGCCGGCCCACCATGTTCCCAACCGCTGGGATCACACGTGGCCGCGCCGTTGGGAACTTGGAGCATCACGGGTGGGCTAGCCGATGACGCGCCAACGGCCTTGCGACTGCGCCGCCGCAAGTTCCGATGACACTGGTTTGGAGGGGGAGGGGCATTGTAGACCTGCGTCAAACTGCCGCCTGCCCCGATTCTGGCGTCGGAATGTATTCTCCACCCCATCGCTGATCCCGATTTCGGCTTTGGGCTACAGAGAATCCAGCCCATTATCTTTGGATTCCAGGATGATTCTATTGCGAGCACTTTTGGCATCGTGTCATGGACTCTAAAAAACAGTAATTTGCAATGCCTTGTCGTTCAAGGCTGCCAAAATCACAAGACAATTTTACATGAACAGGGCATTAATACTCTGGTGTTAACGTAAAGCAGCAATAATACAAAGGGGCTGGTTTAGTACAGGGTTAAATAGCTGGCTTTTAAAGCAGACCAAGCAGGCCAGCAGCACGGTTTGATTCCCGTACCAGCCTCCCCGGACAGGCGCCGGAATGTGACGACTAGGGGCTTTTCACAGTAACTTCATTGAAGCCTACTCGTGACAATAAGCGATTTTCATCTTCATTTTTCAAATGGAAATGTTCTGGATTATAGAAATACAAGTTCTTTCTTCAGGTGCTTACTTCAAGTCAAAGTACAGTTTAATTATCCACAAAGATGAGCCAGAACTAAGGCAATAGGAATGATCAGCAGCCTTTCAGTAAATAGACATCCTTGACTGTAAACCTGTTTATTTCAAGGCATGGTATCTTTAAAGCTCAATCTTTTTTTCCCAATCATGTGCGTACAGTATCTTAAAGGGGACGCACTTGAGAGTGGACTGCATAATACCTTAACGATTGCTCCACAGTCAAGCAAATGCGCAGCTTAAGCCTTAAAAGGAACATTACTGCAAAGTGTATTTCATCAAAGCAACAGATCACTGGAATTTAAGATGCAATATATGCGTTTGGTTGATGTGGCAAAACAATCCAGGAGCTTGGACTGAACATTCAACTTGGCAAGTGCTCAAATTTCAACACTTTGGACATGTAGTTCTGGCATTAGTTTTGTTTTCTCCTTGAACTAAATGTGAACACAAATAAGTAAATTAAAAAAAAAACAGAATTGCAGAACTCTGACGCACAGAGTACCTTTGACCCCTTGATCATTTTAGCAAATCACAGTGTGTTCTAATCCTTACTTGTAACAATGCATCCTCTAGCAGAATGGTAATGGAATGGATATTACACATTAATTTTTTTTCAATGTCATTACCAATGTCTCAAATGGAACAATTCCGATGTTTTAGTACATGTCCTGCCTTCCCAGAGAAACCTGTTTCTAATACTCTACCGATGAGAAAATGTTAACATAATAGATTATAAAATAAAAATTCAGCAACATAATCTCTACCATGTTACCTCAGAAGGCTTATTTGCAAACATGATTTCTCACTTAGGGTGATGTCAGAAAGGTAACCCTACAATCCAGACTTGGGACTCCATTTGAATTAATGATGGGTGCGATTCAGCGGACAAAAGTTGAAGTCCCGTTTTGGGTGCGTTTGGCGGGAGTTCCACATTGACCAGGTTGGCGGTCTGCAGGCCGTATTCAACAATCCTTCGTGACAAAAATGAGCCCCCACAACAATCGCAACATTACTTGTTCCCGCTCGGTCTGATTCGCCCAAAATCACGCCTCATCTGCTTGGCATTAACAAGTGGGAGCTGTTTTTAAACGCTCCCTCACCACACACTCCCAGTCAAGACTCAAGGATGGGAGCGTACAGACATCTGAGAATCTGAAATAGACAGACTTTTATTAAGCAACGATATTAAGGGATATGGGCCAACAGCAGGTATATGGAGTTAGGCCGCAGATCAGATGTGATCTCATTAAATGGTGGGACAGGCTCAGGGGGCTGAATGGCCTATTCCTGTTCCTATGTACCTGCTCCTCTCTTTGTGGATGTCGACCTCACAAGGCTTCTCAAAGTTGTGAATGAGAGGCGGGGAACCCGGTTCCCACGAGGGAGTCGGAGGGACAGCAGCAGCAGGGTAGCAATGTCACCTGGGTGGCAGTGGCAGCAGCTGTCACTGTAGGCAGCATGACAAGGAGGACCACACTCCACTGTAGGAAGAAGACAAACAACCAACAACGAGCTCCAAGGGTGTGTGATCACCTCCTTCCTGGCATCAGTTCCGCCTGCCATCCCTAAAATTCCCAACGCCCTCTCCTCCCCAACAATCCACTGGTTGACAAGGCGCATGCTCCCTACATCCGATCCCCAAGCTTGCTCCTCAGAAGCCCCTGGCACCCACCAGCACAACCCCTTCATGTCCAGATGCCAGCGTTCACACGTTGAAAAATTGAAATTGAAAATCGCTTATTGTCACAAGTAGGTTTCAAATGAAGTTACTGTGAAAAGCCCCTAGTCGCCACATTCCGGCGCCTGTTCGGGGAGGCTGGTACAGGAATTGAACCATGCTGCTCTCCTGCCTGGGTCTGCTTTCAAACCCAGCGATTTAGCCCTGTGCTATGCCACCTGCTATAGAAATCCTCCCCACCCCCCTCCCCAACTGACCCATCAAGCACGCGGCTCACAAAGCCCTCTCTTGGTCCCCGCAGGAGAAGGCAGCCCATAATAAGCGGGAAAGGGCCAAGATGGGGGGGAGGAGAGAAGTCCCAGAGATTCAAATCCTCACCCGCTATGAGGAACGAGCCCTGGAGATTCCGGGGTTTCCTGAGGAAAGCGCAATTACTGATAGCGAGGCTGGCCTGTGTCAGAGAGGTGTGGACCCACTGCCCTTTCACCAGATGACCTGTCTCAAGTGAGTTGTTCATATCTGACAAAATGATCCTTCCCTTCTACTGACCATAAGTCCATTGTCCTGCAGGATCTCCATCTGATGGGGCTGGGCCATCCGGTGTCGCTACCCTCCTCGCCACCCAAGGGAATATCTTGGAGGAGAGCTCAGAGGCGACCACCAGCGATGTGTCATATCTGTCACCCAAACCTTCTACCAGCACAGGTACACACGCCTTGGTAGGCGACATTAGTGGACAGGCTTTGGGGGCTCAATCTTGTGAGCACCACACATTAGCTGATGCACATCAAGCAGAGACAGAAACACCAAAGAGAGACAGGAGTCGGAAGTCTGCTGGATCCCTGGACACAGCTTGGTCCTGGCCAGATGCCACGTTGGACGATGTGGATCATTTACCATACCTTGGGGGTCTCCTCTCAGTGTGACCAGACAATGATGATGAAATCCAACATCGACTCCAATGCGCCATTGCAGTCTCAGTCTCCAATGGTCTACAGAGCAGCCATAGATCCCACCCTCCCGTATGCATCAGAAACATGGACAATGTACAGCAGATACTTCAGATCCTTGAATAGATATAACCAACGTTGCTGCCTCAAAATCCTGCACATCCACTGGCAGGATAGGTGTTCCAACGTGAGCGGCCTCTCCCAGACCAATCTCCCTGGGATTGAGGCACTGGTCATGCTCATCCAGCTGCGATGGGCCGACCACATTGATCGCATGCCCGACACAAGACTCCCAAAACAAATGCGCTATTCCGAGTTCTGCAATGGCAATCGATCACTAGGTGGGCAAAGGAAACAAGACAAGGGCACTCTGTAAGCCTTCCTAAATAAATGTAACATTCCCCACGACCCGTGGGAATGGATTCACTTAGAACGCACAAACTGAAGAAAAAGCATCCGCGAAGGCGCCAATGACCTCAAGCACCTTGGGGTGGAGCACACGGAGGCCAAGCGTAATCAGCAGGAGAGCGCAGAATCCGACCATCCCACCCACCTCATCAAACACCACCTGCTAAACCTGTGGCAGCCTGCGGATCCAGGATCAGACTTTTCAGCAAGAACCCACCTCCCCAGAGTGGGAGTAAGTCATCCTTGACCCTGAGGGACTGCACAAGAGAGGATCCCAAGGCAGAGCTGAGTCCCAAACAGATACTGAGCCTCTGGACAAGGTTCCCACTGAGTTGATGCAGATGATAGGACACAGCCATGAGATTCAGAAGGGGGTGTCAGCAACATTCCGGTGACTGCAAAGCTGATTAGAGGAGTCCCAAAGGATTCAGGTGCAGGAGATGGTGGCGACAATGCTTGGCACCGGAGCCAATACTGCTAGTGTGGCAACTGCAGTGGAAAACCTGGAACACGATGTCCACGCCTTGAGTGATGATATCCGAGGCAAGTCTCAGCCTGTGATGACCATGGCTGAGAGCCTCAAAATCATGTCCCAGTTGCTGAGGGACATGACCGAGACAGAGATAGACATTGCCAAGGCCTCCAGAGCGTGACCCAGTCACTGAGGAGCATCGGTGAGGGCGTCAACACGATGGTGCAGACAACAGGGGGCTTCCAGGTCTAACAGGGCCAGATGACTCTGAAGTTGTTGGAACTCACTCCTGCTGTCCCTCCATCCCATGGAGTCACCGAGGGCCCTAATGAACACCCTCAGGGAGGAGAAAGTGCTGGAGGTCAATCCGGGGCCTGCACCATGATGGCTACGGCGGTCTCCATTTCTTCTGATTCCCCACTTCCTGACACTGGCACATATCAAAGGCAGCAGGCACACAGGGTGGCACGGTGACACCGGCAAGTCTGCCAGGGCCCTCCGGCTCCAGACCCTCCACGAAGACGTCCACCAAGTGTATCAAAGCCACAGGTTGCGGAAAGCAGCTGGCTGCCTCCACCTCTGATGTGTGTCCTGGGAATGCACCTAGTCGTAGCAGTAGACCAGGGAAGATCAAGAAGAGTGAGGAGGGCTGAGTGGATACTGGTCAGGTCACTGTCTGTAGTTAGGGGCAATGGAAATCTGTCACAGCAAAATGTTCACCATTGAAGAATTTCACACCTAATACATGTGAAGCCTCTGTCACATTAATCTTCACAGTGGGCCTGCCCGCACCCCCAAACTCTGACAAACCCCCACCCGGGCGCAGAGGTCCAAGATCAAAAGCCCCCGATGCCAACCCAGAGGATGCGTGTTTGTGCACTGTCAGCAAGAAAAAAGAAGCCAAACTTTATCAGATCCTGAGGACCAACAGAGCTTTCGTCACAGCAAGTTATCATCTCTCTCCTGCCTTGTATTGACCCTCTGACCATGTTACTCATTTTATCAGGTTTCCTCCGCCTTGGCCTCAGGTCTCCTCAATAGTGCCATCAGCCATGTCCTCAGCGGGTATCCCTTGCTCCCCACAAGCCAACCTGCCATCCTTCTGTGACCCTCGTAGACACTAGGGATCTCCAGATGCCCCAGTTTGTAGCTGTCATAGCTCTGGCTAACAAGCGTGATTCTGAGGCAGTGGTCGCACATAGTTTAAACATTCAGGGAGTGGAATCCTTTCCTGTTAATATAGGGTACTTCCTGATGCTCTGGAGCTCGCAGAGTGACATAAGAACATAAGAACTAGGAGCAGGAGTAGGCCATCTGGCCCCTCGAGCCTGCTCTGCCATTCAATGAGATCATGGCTGATCTTTTGTGTACTCAGCTCCACTTTCTGGCCTGAATCCCATAACCCTTAATCTCTTTATTCTTCATAAAACTATCTATCTTTATCTTAAAAACATTTAATGAAGGAGCCTCAACTGCTTCACTAGGCAAGGAAATCCATAGAGTCACAGCCCTTTGGGTGAAAAAGTTCCTCCTAAACTCAGCCCTAAATCTACTTCCCCTTATTTTGAGGCTATGCCCCCTAGTTCTGCTTTCACCCGCCAGTGGAAACAACCTGCCCACATCTATCCTATCTATTCTCTACATAATTTCATATGTTTCTATAAGATCCCCCCTCATCCTTCTAAATTCCAACGAGTACAGACCCAGCCATCGATCGTCCCCTGGACCTGGGACATCCTGGCGATTGCAGCAAATCCTGCACCTCGGGCATCTTGGTGGGCCTGGTCCAGGTCAAAAGTGATACAGTCTGTGAGGGCCACCAAAGGATGGCAGGTTGTCTTGATGGGTCAGAGGGCATGTCTGGGCATCTCACACAGAAATGAAGGGGTTGTGTTGGTTGGTGCCAGGGGGTTCTGAGAAACAAGGTTGAAGATCGGAGGGTTCCCCTCCTCTGATTCACAGCATCGAGAAGCCTGGCCAGGTCAACATCCCAAAAGCAAGGAGCAAGTCTACGTGCTGCCATGCTTGTATGTTGACTGGGAGTGAGTGGTGAGGGAGCGCTCAAAAGCAGCTCCCCCTTGTTAGCAACGAGTGGATGAGGCGCGAGCCAGGTGAATAAGACGGCGAAGGAGGCAGGCATGGAAAGATTCACGTGGGGGCTCATCTTTGGAACTAAGTGTGGGTGAATACAGGACGCAATATTGGTATTGCTGCCGATGCAAAAGACCCTGTTAAACCCAGTCAAAATGACACTTGGAAATATTTTGATTGAATCGCGCCCTTAGCCAAACAGCTTTAAAGTAAATGTATTTGGGTAAAACTATGTCATGTTCTGTGGCTGGTGTGTTTCTGGACAAACTCACCTCTGCTGGAATCCAGAGCATATAATTCCCGGGTTTCCAAATCACTCAACGATTTTGAAAGATCAACCTTTTCCCTTCTGATGTTGTCTTTCAGGAGCACAAGATGATCTGAATTGAAGTCACACTTTTCACATATAACTGGCAGCAGATCACGCAAAGGCACAAGAGGATTGACTCGTACCACAGTTTTTTGTGTCCTGAGGAAATTCACGACCAACCTCACAGTTTTCTGCAATAGTCAAAGGGTTCACATTAAGAATCAAGTCAAGTAATAACAATATGTCCACCAGAATGGATAAATTCTTCATTTATTCACTTTTCATTTTGCAAACCATTTTATTGGCATAAAACACATGAATGAGATCTTCAAGTGTTTGGCATGTAGAACAAAGTAAAAGTACACAGGTGTAAGTCGGGACAAGAGGCAGAAATCATGGATCAATATATTTTATCCATCAATTTGATGAATAAAGGAGCATCTACCGGTCTCCCCAGGGAGACCCCAGCTGGGCACCAATTAGTACTGGTCCAGGAAAACATGGACCAGGAGGAACGACAACCGAGGGATCACCCAGGCCATTGGAAGCCCCTTGGTAGGGCAGGGACAGGGTAGATGATATCCTGGCTCAAGCCCTGGCACTGAGCATCTTGGCCCTGTAGGGCTGGCAGCTTGGTGTTGCCACCAAGGTGCCCAGTGGTACTGCCAGGCTGGCAGGAGAATGCCAGGGTGTCTGGGTGGCACTGCCAAGGGTCAGAGCCTGAGGGAGGCCATGTCAATGGAAGGAGAGATGAGGGGGTGTATGAAGAGTGGGAGGGGGTGACGGCGAGTGTGAGGAGGCCTCCAGAAGAGTGGTGGTCCTGAAAGGTGGGGTGGGGGGGGGGGGGGGGGGGGGGGGGAGAGGCGTGGGAAAGCCTGAAAAGGGGGGAGACCCTCAGTGACCCATGGTGTGGTGTCCTCACTTGGGGAAGTGTGAGGTAGTGCCCATGTGTATGGGGGAGTGACATTACCCACGGACGAGGGGTGTGGGGCACCCTCAAGCTCATTAGAGATAGGGGCATCCTTTCAAAATGGTGGCCTGATCTTTGAGGAGTCGATCTGGCCAGCAGGGTTCAGCACCCTAGTGATGGAAAAAAATCCTAAGGCTGCGATCTAGTGGAAATGATTTTGGGCGGCATTCACCGGTCTCCAATGTCAATTTTATAATCGGCGATCACGCGGAGAATCCCTTTTTACGCTGAAGTCGGGGGTGATGCCTGTTTTACGCAGGTTTTGTATGCCCTACACCCCCCCGAAATGGCGTAATCGCATCGCACGGCGTTGGAATAGCGTTAGCGGGTCACCTGAAAGCCCTCCCCCGATGCTCCGCCAACGATAGACCAAGTTCCCGGCCGCACGGGGGACATGTGGTATCAGCGGTTGGAATCCCATCATGGCGGCTCGGACTGTGTCAAGCGGCTTAACAGTTGGCCGGGAGCCGTGCTGGTGGCGGGGGGCTGCAGGAAGGCTCGCGGAACTGGCGGGTGTGGGCATGGATTGGCCGGGGGGCACTATCACACAGGCTGGGTCCGCGCACGGCCGATACCATGTTTTACTGGGTGGCCACTTCAGGTCGTCGCAGTGCGTTTGGGGAATGAAGTGTGTATATGCGGCTGCAGCTTGTCAGCCTCCCGAGTGTTAATCGCGAACCCGGCAACATCTCTCATTGGAATCGACTGTGCTCCACGTGGAGCAGGTGCTAGCCCCTTAACAGTCGCTGAATTGGTCCAGGTGCGGTGCCAGTTTTGCTGACGTGGAAGTCCACAAATCCTGCCCCAGCTTCAACACTTAGTCTCAGAAATGGAGAATCCAGTGGATTGTTTGCTAACCTTTCATACCTTCTTCACCACAATGCTGCGCATTATTGTGAAAATGTTGATAAATTGGGATAAACGTTTAAATAAGAATTACGTACAGTTAGCACAGTAAATTCAATGAGCATCGCATTTTGGGTGCATAGAATCATGCTGCTAATGATAAGCCACAATTAACATTAAATGTTTTTTTTAAATTAAGTACAACAATGCTTCTGATTTGTTACCTACTTCAGGCACTACAGGTGGGGGTCTTCTTGGCTTCTCCTCAATAACTTTCTGCTTTATGAACACTTTGTCTATCTCCAAAACTCCGACTGCGGTGTTTGGCTTGAAGCCTAATGGTTTGTGTGTCTCTTTGGATTGCAGTTCAAGAGTATGATGAGTTGGATTTAAATGATATTGGCTGCACAAATCAATCAGTAGATCCATCGCTGCTTTACTGTAATGGAAAATTAAATCCCATTAAAATTAAATATTACATATTCAAAGATGCAAGTTTCCAGAGCAAATCCAAGATTGTTAAAGGAAAACTAAATGGTTACTGGAACATTTTGTTAATAAATTCACCCTCCTGGGTGAGTTTGTTACTGGTCATTAAAAGTTTAATTTTTAATTGAATAACATTTCTAACTTGAGTTTCCATAGATTGCTTCTCCCATTTAGTAGTATCAGTCACCCCTGTAAGCATTTTGCCCATATTACCTTCAAGAGAGCTGACTCATCTTGCTCTACGTTTACTTGCAGGGTGAATAAATCTGGGAGGGGGGGGGGGGGGGGGAACGACGACAATAAAACCATCTAGCGACCAGAAATGGATAATTGGACCTTCAATGTGTTCTTGTTTAATTTGTTCAAATGTGGGTTGGAGCTTAGTTTCAATTGTATATGGTCTTATTCCACAGTGAAATGAAACATACAAAACAGCATGTATGACCAGAGTTGTTCAGCTCAATTGATTCAATTTGTTTGATGTAACAATATTAAAGTCGTGAATCAAAACAATGCTCCTGCATTCTGTTTTAGATTCCAAGGGCAGTGCCTCTTCTTTCTTTGGTTTCCTGTCTGTTGTAAGTTTTTGCTGTCTGACTGCCTTTGCAGTCTCATTTCCAAAAGCAAGGCCTTGTCTCTTAATCCTCACTGCAGATTCAGCTTTAAGTCAAACCTGACAATCCATAACCTCTGCCCAGCATGCACTTCAGCAACCAACCTTGGCAATGACCCCTTTGGAGTTCAGATGAATAAGGTTGTCACAGCATAGAGTGTGAGCAGTTGCTGAAATGTCAAATCATATTTCATTGTTGGTGGTCTGCCAGTTTCGACATCCTATCCGTGGGGGGAGGGGGAATAGTATATACACCTCAGAACACTTTTTCTCTGAGTTTAACCCCTTTACAGCAAACTTTAACATAAAAGCACTTTTTAAGATGAGGCTCAATTTGATCCTTTCCATGAAAAAGTCACAACATTTAGAAACGTATTTCAAGTGCTCATTCATTGTGGAATTATACTAATTGAGCACATATGAAGCATGGAACAACAAACTAAGAAAATATAATTAAACAAGCACACACAAATATTTAGCAAACCTTGATAAGCCAATTAACATTGTAAAACTTGCAATTTTTGTTGTAGAAATGAAAATGAAAATCGCTTATTGTCACGAGTAGGCTTCAAATGAAGTTACTGTGAAAAGCCCCTAGTCGCCACATTCCGGCGCCTGTTCGGGGAGGCTGTTATGGAAATCGAACCGTGCTGCTGGCCTGCTTTCAAAGCCAGCGATTTAGCTGTGTGCTAAACAGATGGAGGCAAAAACTCCATGAGAGGCCAGGTTGACAGGGTACAACCCACTTTATTCCATACTAGTCATAATAATCACTTCTCTCCACTCCCTGAAGGGCCTCCTTCCCTGAACTGCTTCCAGGTTGGAGTTTATATCTGTGGGTAGCTCCTCCAATCAGCAGGAAGTTCTGTCCCCTAGTCACCTGAGTAGCTCATACTTTGAGCTGCAGGAGGGGAATATTTCTCTAAGCTCGTGCCGCTTCTGGCTGTAACCCTGCTTTCGGACCTGGTGTATTATACTGTATGCTGGCTGCCTTTTTCAGACTTTGAAACCTGGACTACAGCAAAAGAGAATGGTGATACGACCTCCTGTTGAATGGAGGGCAAGAAAAACATGTCGCTACTGCCAGTTGCTTGCAAGGGAGAGGGTGAGGAGAGCTTGCAGCTGCCATACCTGGGACTCGTACTTGATACTGGCTGCCTTCGTGTTTATCGGTCGAGAGTGGAACACTGGTCGGATTTTGGTTGGCCCGCTGTCAGGCTGAAAGAGGCGGAAGAGTGGCTCACTTTATAGATGGTGTCCGAAGACCGGAAGCCGGAACTGTGAGAGCAGCAGGACAGTGGCGCAATTGACTATGTGTACTGCTTGTACTGATGTTGATTTTGTTTTATTGTTGGGAGATTGTATGGTAATTATTGTATTTTTGTTGTGTTTCTTTTGTGCCTAGCGGCTTGGTGCTCGCCAGCTGTGGCCCTCCTGATTCTGTGCATTGGAGGTTGAGGGGGCCCGCCTGGTGCGAGTGAGGGGGAGGGGTGGGGGCACTGGGGAACGTGTGGTGGATTGAGTGCTGGCGACTTTGTCTTCTACTCTGTTGTTTGTTGGGTTTCTTGTGGTTGCTCTGTATTTTGTCTTTTTTTTGCAAAGGGAGTTCTCTCTCTTCCGCCAAGCCCTGTATTGGTGTGTCCTTTTTTAGTGATCTGCGCTGCTCATTTGGATGCCTTTCCAACGATTTGAGGCTGCTGTCACGGCACAGTATTGGTGTGTCCTTTTATGATTGTCTGTGCTGCTTTTATGGGCACCTATCCACCGATGTGGGTCTACCGTTGGGGCAGGGTGGTTGTGGTGGGTATGTGCTGGCTTGGAAGCTGGTGGTTTGGGGTTTTCTTTGTGTCTTGTAAATACTTTTAGTATACTAGTGATTTCCATGACTGTTTTTAGCATGTTGCTGATTCTTTTGTATTCTTGAGTTGTCAATAAAGTTAAAATATTTGTGGGAGGGGAAGCAGATGCTATACAAGCTCTGTCTCGGTAAGGGGTCGAAATGATTTTCTTCTATTTTAATACCACAATGAAATCTGATTCAAATAATCATTGTTCAAATTTCACAACACAATCCTAAAAAAACCTGGACAGACCGCAGTGAAACTTTAAGCAAATAACATAATATCCATTATTTGTCTTCGGCCACTCTTACCCCTGGATAATATCCATCCAAAATACAGTTCCAGTTTCCAACTTGGAGCGTATTTTTTACTAGAAGCCTCACTACAGTTTTCTTGTCCTCGAGTTGGATCAAGGTTGTTAAGAGAGTTGGAGTTGCATCATTTACCTCAATGAAGTATTGACAACTGTCACTTTCCGTAAAAAACATTTTTAAAAAAATGACATCAGTCATCTTGGAATTTTTCGTCCATAAATAAAATTAAGAACCATTGTAATGAACTCTAATTGGCTTTATTGGTTGGCCAATTGGAGTATGAGCTCCCTCAATGATAGCTCATTGAGGGGGCCCATATAAGCACCTGTGTAGGCTTTGTGAGCCAGTCTTAAGTTGACTGGACTGCTAGCAGCACTGTTTGTAGCTGCTCCTGTAATATCGTTATTGTAAATAAATATGTGGTGACGGAACTCCTGCCTCCCATGGATTACTACAACCATGAATGAGAAATTCTGATTATTAGCACTTTTTGTTGGGCACCAGGAGTGACAGAGAGCTCTAAATGGACTTCCATTGTGCCTGCATACACGTGGGCCAAATCATGTCAGGCATCTTTTTGGTGATTTTGTTAGTATGTGCGAAGCTGATTTGACACCAGCACTGTCATATTGTAGTTCAATACTCCAGCTAACGCTCTCACTTAAACTCGCACAGCTGAACACTGATGCAGCAATATGTAGCCTCTCCACCAGTTCTATTTCAAGGGATCATCAATTACTTGCAGGTTAGTTACTGGTTGATCTTTTCTAGCTTTTAGAATAATTCTACAAATCTATGGTGCTTGATATAGTTGTTTCAAGTTGCATAAGTCTACAGTGTGTCAGCTGCTGAGGATCTTTGTTCTGACTTCAAGCATCTGTACAAACCAGTTGCACCCATGGGTACGTGAGTAGGAAGGCCGAGCTGCTGGAATAGTGGGGAGGAGGATGGAACAGAGGTCTCTCAACAGGAGGCCCTGTCCAGTTGGGGAATTCAGAGAGCAATTTCCAGGGCCAAAGACAAAAAGGTCTGAAAATTAGTAGCCACAGCCAAGAATGTCTTATTTGTGATAAGGCAATATTCAATTCAAGTATGTTTATGATTTGCAGTGAAATGCAAATGTTTCCAGGCCACTTCAAATGTATAGAATTATTAAACTTCAAGTGGGTAGGAACACTAGTTTTCCCTTTGTTTACCTTCTATCATTATCAAGTCTGTGGGCCAATGCATTTACATCAAATCTGAAAAGTGACCTAAGCATTTCATCATTTAAAGCAGTTAGTGCACATGGTGCAGGCTGAAGTCCATATCAATAACAAATCATGGCCTTGCTAGATTATTCTAGTGCTTGGCAAGATATTTTTCAGTGTGACCCCATTTTAACTCATCATCACCTTCTCAAGAACAATTAGGGATGGACAACAAAGTCTGACCTTGCCATTGACACCCACATCCCCCGAACGAATATATAATTTACTCTTGAAACTCAACATTACCCCAAAAGCCAGCAAAAACAAAACAGCAATACAGCAGTAGTGACATTTTGTTTGTTATTATTAAAGTTTGCAAATTTTACATAGTACATCATGTAAATATGCAAATCTGATGGAAAAACATTCTTATTTTATGTAGTCGTTGAAGTTTCAGCCACACTCTCCATATTCAATGAAGACTCAGTAAAGCCCCACTCCCCCTTACACACACATTGTAATCAGATTCTCTCCCACCACCACACACAAACACTCCTCTTTCCACCCCACCTCATTCATTCATAGCTCCCCCCACTCAGTCACTAATGTCCTCTGTTCCCCACTCAGCACCACTCACACATTCATAAACTCCCTCCTAACTCAGCCTCCCCATTATGTCCTCCCTCCCCATAGAATCCCACTATAATCTCTGCTTCGTTCTCCACCATCCCCATACCTGGATTTTGTAGTATAAAGGGTTAATAGCAAATCTGCTGATAGCTAGAGTGCATCATCAGTGATGCCAGATGAAATGTGAAAGTCTATGAACTGCCCTCTGAAATGGTCTCTCGAGCCATTCAGTTCAGGGGCAATTAGGGATGGGCAACAAATGCTGTCCTAGCCAGCTATGCCCACATGACATGAAATAATTGTTTTAAATGTCAGATCAGATGCAGCTGGAACCTGAGGGAAGTTGATTCTAATGGAGTGCTGTTAAAGTCTGCTTCTGTGAATCGTCTAAAATAGTGACTAAATGTTCGCTAGTTTCCAACAGCATGGTTTGCATTAGCTCGGATGTGGCGACCCTGGTGACCTACAGCTCCCCGGACCAGGAATACCTGACCGTGAAGTGCCGCCTGTACTACCTTCCACGTGAGTTCACTTCAGCCATTATAGAACATAGAACGATACAGCGCAGTACAGGCCCTTCGGCCCTCGATGTTGCACCGACATGGAAAAAAATCTAAAGGCCATCTAACCTACACTATGCCCTTATCATCCATATGCTTATCCAATAAATTTTTAAATGCCCTCAATGTTGGCGAGTTCACTACTGTTGCAGGTAGGGCATTCCACGGCCTCACCACTCTTTGCGTAAAAAACCAAATTTTATCACAGCGGTCTACATCCCACCCCAGGCAGAAGTTAAGAAGGCACTGGACGAACTGTACAGTCATAAACAACAATGAAACAGAACACCCGGAGGCCTTGTTCATCATGTCCGGGGACTTCAACAAGGCCAACCTCAGGTGTGTACTGCTAAACTTCCACCAACACATCTGTCCCACGAGGAGTGCTGACACTCTCAACCACTGCTACACAAAAAGGCCGTGCAGGTGCTGGTCTGAGGCAACAGTGACTGCTTGGAATCAGTGGATTGATCAAACTAAAAAAGTAGGACACCACCATCACAGACTTTATCAGCAAATGTGCAGATGACTGCATGCCAAAGAAAATAGTACGTAACTTCCCCAACCGGAAATCGTGGCTTATTGATTCCCTACTGAAGGCCAGGTCTGAGGCATTCAAGTCAGACAACCCTGACCTGGACAAGAAATCCAGGTATGATCTCCACAAAGGTATCAGGGATGACAAGAGACAATATCAGACCAAGCTAGAATCCAGACTAGCATTACAGACTCTGGGCAGTTGTGGTAAGGCTTGAACAACATAACGGGCTACAAAGCAAAGCCAAGCAGAATCTCCTGCAGCAGCACATCCATCCCATATGAACTCAAAGCTTCAAACAACTGTCGACTTCCCCAGCAGCCCTGGACACATCCACACCCACCGTCACAACTTCCAACGTCAGATCGGCCTTCTAGAAAGTGAACCCTCGGAAGGCAACCAGCCTGGTTGGGGTCCCTGGTCATGCACTCAGATCCTGCGCGGCCCAGCTGGCAGATGTGATCACAGACATCTTCAGCCTTTCCCTACTCCATTCTGAGGTCTCCACCTGTTTCAAGAAGATGACCATCATACCGGTGCCAAAGAAGAACCAGGCAATGTGCCTTAAAGACTATCGTCCAGTGGACTTTACATCGATCGGAATGAAGTGCTTCGGGAGGGTTGGTCATGAAGCACACCAATTCCATATTCCCAGAATGCCCAGATCCACTGATATTCGCAGACCACCACAACCGGTCCACAGCTGACACCATCTCCCTGGCCCTACACTCATCTCGAAAGCATCTCGACAACAAAGACTCCTGCATCAGAATCCTATTTGTTAACTACAGCTCCGCCTTCAGCACCATAATCCCAGCCAAGCTCATATCAAAGCTCCAAAACTTAGGACTTGGATCTTCACTCTGCAACTAGATCCTCGAATTTCTGACCCACAGACCAGAATAATAAGGCTAGTAAGAATAAACAACACCTCGTCCACGATAGTCCTCAATACCAGCCGCCCAGCAAGGTTGCGTACTTAGCCCCCTACTGTACTCCCAATACACACATAACTGCGTGACAAAATTTGGCTCCAACTCCATCTACAGGTTTGCTGACAACACAACCATAGTACGTCGGATCTCGAACAACGATGAGTCAGAATACAAGAGGGATATGGAGAACCTAATGGAGTAGTTTAATGACAACAATCTCTCCCTCAATGTCAGCAAAACTAAAGAGATGGTTATTGACTTCAGGATACAAAATACTGTATATACCCCTGTCTGCATCAACGGGGCCGAGGTAAAGATGGTTGACAGCTTCAAATTCCGAGGAGTGCACATCACCAAAAATCTGTCCTGGTCCACCCACGTCGATGCTACGACTAAGAAAGCACAACAGCGCCTATATTTCCTCAGGAAACTACGGAAATTTGGCATGTCCACACTGACCCTTAGCAGCTTTTACAGGTGCACCATAGAAAGCATCTTATATGGCTGCGTCACAGCCTGGTATGGCAACTGCTCGGCTCAAGACTGCAAGAAACTACATGAAGGTGTGAACACCACCTGTCCATCACATGAACCCGCCTCCCATCCACTGACTCTGTCTACACCTCCCGCTGCCTTGGGAAAGCAGGCAGCATAATCAAAGACCGCTCCCACCCGGCTTACTCCACTTCCAACTTCTTCCATCGGGCAGGTATACAAAAGTCTAAGAACACACACCAAGAGATTCAAAAACAGCTTCCTGAGCCCAATCATGTAATAATGGTTTACTTCCTCCCCGGCGGGGAATTGGACCCTGGTCTCCCGCGTGACAGGCGGGGATACTGACCACTATACTATTGAGGAAGTGACTCCTGAGCCCAATCATGATAATACATTGTGGCAGCGGTCTGCAAAATATTTATTGAGGACTCCAGTCAATGCTGATGAAGGGAAGAAAAGTGAAGGCAATCTTGCGAACAGATCAGACGAGAGAAACGCTTGCAGCAGCAATCAGGGCAACTAATGGCTACTGGAGTTCCACAACAGCTAACGGGAAGTGCACAGACTATGGAGAAAGTCTTACCTCTGCCCAAGCCCCTGGACATCGTGGAGGGCCTCAACCCCATAAAGCTACAGCAATCTATGTATACACTTAATTAATTCTTCCTTCACTGTTCCAATTCAAAAACAAAATCCAATAAACATTAAAACCCTTTTCAAGGGTGTGGCCCAGCACTCTGCATTCTCACTTGAATAAGACTGGCTTTCCCTGAGATTCTGACCCCGTCTCACCAGCAGGTTTAAACCCATCCAGAAAGCAAACTATATCTTTTATGTTACCAATGCAGGTAGCTATAATCAATGGGTTTTTACTGGGACAGTTTTTTAAAGAAATGAAAATAGAGAGTGACAGGTCAAAACACGACTTTCTCTTGTCTGTAACCCACAGCACTCAATCTGAAAATGAAACTAAAACAAAACCTCACAGCCACAGCTCAGCTCCACGCACAAAATGACATAACTGAAGCCATCTGATAAGATAAAAAACCTTTCTTAAACGGTGTTATGGGCCAGGGTTTAGAGAACCCCAAATTGTATCATGGAGTTCACCTGACCCACGACTTTTACTAGATTGTGGTGTGGGGAGCACACAACCCCTCTACATGTGTGGTACAGCAGAGATCGAAAAGTATTTTTTAAAGCAAAACAATGTTTATTCTGTGAACTCAAGTTAACCTTTTTAAAACATACAGTGAACGTCTCAGCAACCATTAATTCAAGTACAACCCCCAAAGAATACAACACTAAGTAATCCTTAAACTTTCCTTTTAACATCCATAAGACATTAAAAAAAACATTTTAACAGAAGCACATCAGGTTTAAATTCACTACTGAGGACAGGCATCACTCTGAATTCACCAAATGATCAAGAGATAGTCTTTACATGGCAGAGAGAACAGCATTACACCTTCTTTGCCTGGCTGAAGCTCCAACACTTTAAAATGAAACCAAGAAACACAGACACACCCAAGCTTTTCTCAAAGTGAAACTAAAAGCTGACAGACAGCCCAGCTCCACCCCCACTCTGACACCACTACAGTAACTTGAGCAGACAAACATTTCTTAAAGAGTCATTCTCATGACAAGGGGCACTCCCATGACAGTAGTCTTTAGCACGTAAACTTATTTCCAAATATACAGTAAATGGTACAAGCTAGGAGATGTCTGAATACCGCTCTGCCCAACAATAAACTGACCCTGGGTGTGGGTCATAAGCTCTTTTACATCACTGTGTCAGCAGTACTGTACTCAGTCTCATGTTAACCCTATATGTACCAGATCCTTAGACTACACCTCAACAAGGCCTTTCCCAAACTATTTTAAAATGATTGTAGTTGACCTTTTATCTTAAATTATGATCATACATTTACATTGTCATTACTACATCATCTCCCTCCTTCAAGTCCTTGAAGATTCAGGCCAGCTGGAGGCCTTGTAACCTGTCCATATGTCATTTTCACTATTGTCAGAGGTGTGTTGGGCTCTATTGCTGATGGTTCTTTCTGTAGATTTCGAGGTTGTTTGGGCATTTATGCATGTTCCTTGATATCTCACCACTGAACAATGGGGACAGGCAGTCCAGGGATGGGTTGGAGACTCCTCCTGTTCCTCTTGATTGTGCCCTCTGCAGTGCCAACCAGTTAGGAACAAGGTTGATTCTTGACCTTTCTAACGGTGGTTGGTACCTTCTTTCTTTCTCACTCATTCAAGATCATTAATCCAGATCTTGTCAGCTTTCTGCAGGTAGATTCCTCATTTGTTTCTAGTGAATCTGTTGGGAGATTACTTATCGTCACTGGCAGGTGTCTCCTTCTCAGTTTTTTGGGAGTACACTTCCAGTTGTTCAATGAGATTGACAGCTTTTTGTCAGGGTGCCCACTGTAGCCCCAGAAACTGTGTCACTTGCTGTCTGTTTTTTTACCCTGGGCGTACACCTTCTCATAGGTGAACCTCATGACGCACAGGTGAAACCTCTAGATTCTGGGAGGCATCTTTGTTAGCTCCTTCTCATCCAATAAGGAGACTAGTGGCTTGTGGTCCATTTCAATTGTAACCATGAGGCTGATAACATAATCTGAAAATTTGCCGCATGCCCACGTGACTGCAAGGGCTTCCTTTTCTTTGACGATGTACCTCATCGGCAATAGCCCTCTGGATGCAGAGTACACAATTAAACAACATCCATCCAGTTGTTCTTGGAACTAGACTACTCCCAGACCTGAGGATGACCATAGCATCCACTACTATGGTGATGGACAGGGTTGGGATGGGCCAGAATAGCATTGAAGAGCAGCATCACCTTGATGCAAATGAAAGCTTGCTCTTGATGTGAGTTCCTGCACCATGCTTGGTGTTCCTCAAGTAGGTGTCTCATGGGTTCTATGATCTGTGCCAAATTTGGTAAACATTTTTCCAGCTGGTTCACCATCCCCAAGAATCACTGGAGATCTTGAATTGAGGATGAAGTTCAGGACACACTGACAGCCTTGGTTTGTTTTCTGGGTCTGTCCTGATATCTTTACTGCTGACAATGTGGCCCTGGAAGCAAATAGATGTTTCGGAAAATTCGGATTTGTCATCCAGCATCAGCTCTGCTTCCTGCCGGCACAAGACTGCTGTGAGTTTTATATCATGTTTCCCAGACAGATCATTTCACAGAATTTTCAGTGCTGAAGGAGGCCACCCGGCCCATCGAGTCTGCACCAGCCCTTGGAAAGCACACCATACCCAAGACCACACCCCACCCTCGCCACAACCTAGTAACCCCACCCAATCTTTTTGGACACCAAGGGCAATTTGGCATGGCCAATCCACCTAACCTGTACATCTTTCGACTGCGGGAGGAAACTGGAGCACCCAGAAGAAACCCACAGAGACGGGGGGGAGAACTTACAGACTCCGCACAGTCAGTGACCCAAGCCGGGTATCGAACCTAGGACCCTAGTGATGTGAAGCAACTGTGCTAACCACTATGCTACCATGCTGCCCCACCATGTTCATCCACCATTGCTCCATGAAACAATACATCATCCATGTGTGCACAATGGCCGCAATCATACAAAGAATACAGCACAGGAACAGGCCCTTCAGCCCTCCAAGCCTGTACAGGTCATGATACCAACCTTTGCCAAAACCCTCAGCACTTCCTTGTGCCTTATCTCTCCATACCCATTCTATCCATGTGTTTGTCAAGATGCCTTTTGAATGCCGATAATGTATCTGTTTCCACAACCTCCCTGACAACGCGTTCCAGGGACTCACCACCATCTGCGTAAAAACCTGCCTCGCACATCTCCTCTAAACTTTGCCCCCACCGACCTTAAACCTATGCCCCCTGGTGATTGACCTCTCAATCCTGGGAAATAATGCTTGCCCATCCACTCTATCCATGCCCCTTATAATCTTGTAGACCTCTATCAGGTCATCCCCTCATCCTCCGTCTTTCTGATGAAACCAGTCCTAGTCCATTCAGTCTCTCCACAAAGCTAACACCCTCCAGACCAGGCAACATCCTGGTAAACCTCCTCCGCACCCTCTTCAAAGCCTCCACATCCTTCTGGTAGTGTGGCAGCAAGAATTGTTCGCAATATTCCAAGTGTGGCCTTACCAAGGTTCTGTACAACGGTAGATATTCTATACATTGAAATATTTCTGGCACCAACGTGATTCCAAATGGAAGACAGTTGAAGCAGAATCTGCCGAAGAGGGCAATAAATGTTATCAGCCTCGACTCTTCATCAAGGGGACTGTGCTAAAAGCTACCGTTTGCGTCCAGTTTTGAAAATACAGGTACAGGTGCACCCTTTCGGTTTTGGGATTACGACCATCTGGGAACACCATGGAGTTGGTTGTGTGACGGGGAGATGATTCCCACATTCCATTTGGAATCAAGTTGGTGCCAGAAATATTTCAATGTATCGAATATCTACAGCTGTACAGATGATTCCCACATTTGTCATCTTGTCCAGCTGCTGCTGCACCTAATACACAAGCAGGTGGAGGAGCATAGGTGATTTGAATAGGCAGGCAGATTTATTAAACTTGCTTAGTATGATCCTGTGTGGGTTTTTCAGTCACACCACTCCTGTAAGGAGTTGTGGGAACTTACATTTGTACTTGAAGCTCGGCCCTTGCTGGCTGGTCTTCGTCAATCTTCAGTAGCGGGTTAAATTCACCACAGGCTTTGCAGCTTTGGAATGATCAGTACTGGTTGTGGATCACAAAGAAGGTCTCACGGTTTATTTTATTCTTGTACCTCAGTGTCGCCTGCAGGCTGCCTTCACTAGGATCTTTAAGCAACCTGTCCCATAAAGAGATGTCATGGGCAACATCAGCTCCGAGGGGCTCAATCTTCCCAAAGGGAACAATGTCCCCAGAGAGCGCATTTAGCCCCGTGATTTCCGGAACATGCAGTGCCTAGAAACACAACTATTCAACATGACTCTCTTTAAATAAGGGGCCTGAACTGGAACGCGCGGCCGAGGCCGCACATAGCCCCGTTTGTTTACAATGGGGAGCTCTGCTCGCCAGAACTTCCCATTGTAGCGAGAATGTCCCGATCTCCGAGGCCCCCCAAATAATCCCCATCCCATTCTATCTCCGACAGGGTCCAATTTTATTTGATTTTTTAAAAAAAAATTTTATTTCAATTTTATGCAGAAAACAAAAAGAGGCCTAACCCAGAAATCAAATTTCACAAATAATCCTCCAAAACCCGAACCCCTCTGTCCCACCACCTGCCACGTTTTCTACCTTGAAGAACAAAGAACAAAGAAAAATTACAGCACAGGAACAGGCCCTTTGGCCCTCCAAGCCTGCACCGATCCAGATCCTCTGTCTGAAACTGTTACCTATTTTCTAAGGATCTATATCCCTCTGCTCCTTGCCCATTCATGTATCTGTCCAGATACATCTTAAATGACGATATCGTGCCCGCCTCTACCGGCAATGCGTTCCAGGCACCCACCACCCTCTGCGTAAATAACTTTCCACGTATATCTCCCTTAAACTTTTCCCCTCTCACCTTGAACTCGTGATCCTTAGTAATTGAGTCCCCCACTCTGGGAAAAAGCTTCTTGCTATCCACCCTGTCCATACCTCTCATGATTTTGTAAACCTCAATGAGGTCCCCCTCAATCTCCATCTTTCTAATGAAAATAATCCTAATCTACTCAACCTCTCTTCATAGCTAGCACCCTCCATACCAGGCAACATCCTGGTGAACCTCTTCTGCACCTTCTCCAAAGCATCCACATCCTTTTGGTAATGTGGCGACCAAAACTGTACTCAGTACTCCAAATGTGGCCGAACCAAAGTCTCATACAACTGTAACATGACCTGCCAAAGCTTGTACTCAATACCCCTTCCGATGAAGGAAAGCATGCCACATGCCTTCTTGACCACTCTATCGACCTGCGCAGCCACCTTCAGGGTACAATGGACCTGAACACCCAGATCTCTCTGTACATTAATTTTCCCCAGGGTTTTTTCATTTACCGTTTAGTTTGCTCTTGAATTGGATCTTCCAAAATGCATCACATCACATTTGCCCGGATTGAACTCCATCTGCCATTTCTCCGCCCAGCTCTCCAATCTATCTATATTCTGCTGTATTCTCTGACAGTCCCCTTCACTATCTGCTACTCCACCAATCTTAGTGTCATCTGCAAACTTGCTAATCAGACCACCTATACCTTCCTCCAGATCATTTATGTATCTCACAACCAATAGTGGTCCCAGCACGAATCCCTGTGGAACACCACTAGTCACCTTTCTCCATTTTGAGAAACTTCCTTCCACTACTACTCTCTATCTCCCGTTGTCCAGCCAGTTCTTTATCCATCTAGCTAGTACACCCTGGACCCCATGAGACTTCACTGTCTCCATCAGCCTACCGTGGGGAACCTTATGAAATGCCTTACTGAAGTCCATGTATATGACATCTACATCTTCCCTCATCAATCAACTTTGTCACTTCCTCAAATAATTCTATTAAGTTGGTAAGACATGACCTTCCCTGCACAAAACCATGTTGCCTATCACTGATAAGCCCATTTTCTTCAAATGGGAATGGATCCTCTCCCTCAGTATCTTCTCCAGCAGCTTCCCTACCACTGGCGTCAGGCTCACCGGTCTATAATTACCTGGATTATCCCTGCTACCCTTTTTAAACAAGGGGACAACATTAGCAATTCTCCAGTCCTCCGGTACCTCACCCGTGTTCAAGGATGCTGCAAAGATATCTGTTAAGGCCCCAGCTATTTCCTCTCTCACTTCCCTCAGTAACCTGGGATAGATCCCATCCGGACCTGGGGAGTTGTCCACCTTAATGCCTTTTGGAATACCCAACACATCCTCCCTTCTTATGCTGACTTGACCTAGAGTAATCAAACATCTATCCCTAATCCCAACATCCGTCATGTGCCTCGCCTTGGTGAATACCGATGCAAAGTACTCGTTAAGAATCTCACCCATTTTCTCTGACTCCACGCATAACATTCCTCATTTGTCCTTGAGTGGGCCAACCCTTTCTCTCGTTACCCTCTTGCTCCTTATATATGAATAAAAGGCTTTGGGATTTTCCTTAACCCTGTTTGCTAAAGATATTTTATGGCCCTTTTTAGCCCTCTTGATTCCTCGCTTCAGATTGGTCCTACATTCCCGATATTCTTCCAAAGCTTCGTCTGTCTTCAGTCACCTAGACCTTATGTATGCTTCCTTTTTCCTCTTAGCTAGTCTCACAATTTCACCTGTCATCCATAGTTCCCTAATCTTGCCATTTCTATCCCTAATTTTCACAGGGACATGTCTATCCTGCACTCTGATCAACCTCTCTTTAAAAGCCTCCCACATATCAAATGTGGATTTACCTTCAAACAACTGCTCCCAATCCACATTTCCCAGCTCCTGCTGAATTTTGGTATGGCTGGCCTTCCCCTAATTTTGCACTCTTCATTTAGGACCACTCTCATCTTTGTCCATGAGTATTCTAAAACTTACGGAATTGTGATCACTATTCCCAAAGTAATCCCCGACTGAAACTTCAACCACCTGGCCGGGCTCATTCCCCAACACCAGGTCTAGTATGGCCCCCTTCCTGAGTTGGACTATTTACACACTGCTCTAGAAAACACTCCTGGATGCTCCTTACAAATTCTGCTCCATCTAGACCTCTGACACTAAGTGTATCCCAGTCAATGTTGGGAAAATTAAAATCTCCTATCACCACCACCCTGTTGCTCTGACATCTTTCCATAATCTGTTTACAATTTGATTTACAATTCCCTTTCCAGAGAATCCCCCCTCCTACATCTCCCTACCCTCGTTGACGTTTTACCACTCTTTAAAGAAGTCGATGAACAACCTACATCTCAAGTAGAAGTCCTCATCTGCGCCTCTAATCGCAAACCATATCTTTTCCAGGTGCAGAAACTCTATCAAGTTAGGCAGCTCCAGGTCCCACTACCCTCACAATATCAGCCTCCAGGCGATCAGGTAGGCAAAGGGCAACATGCTGGCCTCTTTCCCCTCCTACACTCCCGGTTTTCCAAATATTGCCACTCATGGGCTTGGAGCCACCTTCACCCACAGCACCTTTGACATTGTCCCCTCAAGGGCCTCTCAAAACTCATCCAATTTCAGGCATGTCCAAAACATGTGGACATGATTCGCTGGTCCCCTTGCGCAATGGCCACATTTATCTTCTACTTCTGAAAAGAACCGACTCATCCTTGACACCGTCATGCTGCACACAACCTTAAATTGGAAGCGGCTCAGTCTTGTACATGTGGAAGACTTGTTTCCCCTCTATAGAGCCTCACTCCATAGCCCCGCCTCTACCACCCCCGCCCCCCAGCCGCTCTTCCCATTTTCATTTTATTTCCTCCATCGAAGACTGCCATCTCTCCATCAACTCCCCATATGGATCCGAGATTCTTCCCTCCCCAATCTTGTCCTCCAACATAATTTTATCTTGCAGCGACGGAGGCGGTAACTTAGAAAATGTAACCAACTCCTTCCTAACGAAGTGCCTAACCTGCAGATAACCAAACCCATCCCCCCACGGTAACTGGAACTCTGCCTCTTGCTCTCCCAGCTCTGCAAACACCCCCTCCCCACCCACCCCCCACACACATAAACAAGTTCCTAAAGCACTCTATACCCACCCTCTGCCACACCCTCAACATGGAATATAGGCCTGCCTCAAATCAGCGGCCATAGTGACATCCTTTCCATCTTAAAATGTTGCCGGCATTGATTCCCTACCCTGAGCGCTGGTACCACCACCGGGCTCGTACAGTGTCTGACGGGTAGAACGGAAGAGGTGTCAATGACAGTCCCCACAACGACCTCTTACCCATTATCACTTCTCAACTTTGCCACCAGTAATAATTCAGCAAGTTCGACAATGTCAACCCACCATTCCATCTGTCCATCTTCAAGAACGCCCTCCTGATTCAACTCCACGCATTCTATTACTTCCCCCAGACTGATCGGGGCACCCAACCTTTGCACCTTCCCTTCCTCGACCACCAGAAATTCCAGTCCGTCCAGAAATTTCCTCATGTGCTCATCCCCCACCGGAGGCTCTGAACTGTACAGCCTGTGGTAAAAGGCGTCAAATACCCCATTTATCTCCACCGACTCTGTGACTACCTTACTCACCAAATCCATCAGCTGACCAATCTCCCTCATCACCACCGGTCACTTCTATTATGCGCAGACATTCTGCTGGCCTTTCCCCATGCTCAGCCCCCCCTGACATGGTGCAACTGCCCCAGCGCCTTCCCCATAGACATCAACTCAAACTCCAAATGGAGCTTCTCCTCTCCTGTAATAACACCTCCTCAGGGGCCGTCGAAACCTCCGATCTACTTCCAGGATGGCCTCCACTAGTCTTTGCCTTTCTAGCTGCTCCCCCCTCTCTTTATGTGCCCGGATCAAAATAAACTCCATCCGATCACCACCTTCAACGCTTCCCGCACTATGGAGGCAGAGGCATCACCTGTCTTATTTAGCTCCACATAATTCCGTACAGCCAACCCCCGTGCTTTCTCAGACCACCTTATCAGTCAGTCCCACATCCAACCTCCACTCCGGCTGCTGCTGAGGACCCACTCTTTCCACCCGCAAGTCCACCATTGCTCAGTTGCCGGCGCCGCCAGTCCCGCCGATCAGATAGGTGTTATGATTCCCGCCGGCGGGGGAGGCTTGACAGCGGAGGGAATTCGGCCCATCACGGGCCGGAGAATCACCGGGGGGAGGCCCGCCGACCGGCGTGGCGCGATTCCCGCCCCCACCGAATCTCTGGTGGCGGAGAATTCAACGGCGGGGGCAGGATTGACGCCGGCCCCCGGCGATTCTCCGATCCAGCGGGGGGGTCGGAGAATCCCACCCATGGTTTGTGGGCTTGAAAAAAACTCTAAGAGTGACAATAAAAAAGAGTTACAGTCATCTTGCTCCTAATGCACAAAATGCCATCCTTATTTGTAACCAGATACAAAAGGGACTCAGCTGGCACTCCCGCTCCATCCAGATGGAATCAAGATGACCTTTAGTCCCAAAATGGGGCTCCTTTGGTGCCCCTTAAACCCTACAATATCAAAAAGTAGCTGCACCATCCAAATATGCCACTGTAAACGGTGCACGTACTCCTTTGTTTTCACATAGAATCAGAGAATCCCTACATTGCGGAAGGAGGCTATTCGGCCCATCAAATCTGCTCTAACCCTCTGAAAGTGCACTCCACCCAAGCCTGCTCCCCTGCCCGATCCCAATAACCTCTTAAGCTAACCTACACATCTTTTGAACATTAAGGGGCAATTTAGCATGGCCAATCCATCTAACCTGCACATTTTTGGACTGTGGGAAGCACCCTGGAGGCAACCCACACAGACACGGGGAGAATGTGAACACAGATAGTCATCTGAAGCCAGAGTTGAATATGGGTCCGTGACACTGTAAGGCAGCAATGCTAACCTATGTGCCACCGTGCCGCCCATGATAGCTGCACTGTTGAGTTAGAAAATGTAGCTTCTGGATTCTAAGAAACAAGGAGTGCTTACAAGAATCCCTATTTGTTCTGGGAAAACATGTTGTGAGGCTCAATAAATCTTCCTGCCGCTTAATGGATCAGTTCACCTGTCGCCAATATTCTCCCTCCTCTGGTCTCTCAATCTCCTTGGATCTTTTCAGTGGAATTCCTGGCATGACTTCAGCAGTCACATGTTTTTTTCTGTTCCTCTCAGTCACTCTCATCTTTCTCCTGAATCATCAAACCTGCTGACAAAGATGGCGCTGTTGTTGTCTAACATACTGATCTTTATCTCGCAGAGGCTGAACTCCAATTCTCTGACACTTTCTCCTTCCTCCCACTGGACCATGACCCCATTACTGAATATCAAGCCATTGCGTCCAGGACTGTAACTGACCTAATGTTGTCCAGAGATCTTTCCTCCACAGCCTCCAACTCACAGTCACCGAACACCAAACAACCCACATCGACCTCCTTCCCAACTTTCATATACAAGGCTGATCTGGTCAACTCATTGTTTCAGGCTGCTCCTGCCACACTAATATTATTTCTTCCTATCCCGATTCATTTTCTCTCCCCTTGTGCATTCTCTTCCGATATACATCTGTGACTCATCCGATGCTCTATATTCACTTCAACTTTTTTCAGTTTCCTGGCTTTCCTGGACAGCATGGTAGCACAGTGGTTAGCACTGTTGTTTCACAGCGCCAGGGTTCCAGGCTCGATTCCCGGCTTGGGACCCTGCATGGTCTCCTTGTGTCTGCGTTGGTTTCCTCCGGGTGCTCCGGTTTCCTCTCACAAGTTCCGAAAGACGTGCTTTAGGTGAATTGGACATTCTGAATTCTCCCTCCGTGTACCTGAACAGGTGTCGGAATGTGGCGACTCGGGGATTTTCACAGTAACTTCATTGCAGTGTTAATGTAAGACTACTTGTGACAATAAAGATTATTATTACAACTGTTTCCTCTTTGTTATGGACATCCAACCATTTAGAAGGAATTAGATCTGCACTTTCAATGCCATAGCTTAAAAGGTTATAGACCAAGTTGGAAAATGGGATTAAAATAGATAGGTGCTTTATGGCTGGTGCAGACATGATGGGCCGAAGGGTCGCTTTCTGTGCCTTAAAACTCTATGACTCTAATCCCTCTGCACCTCCATCCCCCAACAGGATGTTCTCAGAGCTCTCCACTTCTTCCTTGGACAGAATCCCAACCAGTCCCCATCCATCATCATCCCTCCTCTGCTTGGCTGAGCTTGTTCTTATCATCTGAATGGCCATAAATTAGGAGAGGGGAGTGTACAACAAGACCTGGGTATCCTTGTACACCAGTCACTGAAGGGAAGCTTACAGGTACTGCAAGCGGTAAAGAAGGCATAGGGGGCTGGATTCTTCAATTTTGAGACTATGTCCGGAGCATGTGTCTAGTCTTACGACCAAAAAGTCAGCGCCGTCCCCACACCGATGCTCCGCCCGGGTTGGGGGGGGGGGGGGGGGGGGAGCCTAGCAGCCGCACCACGTAAAGCCCCCGCAGCTTCACCTGCAGATACGGATGGAGAATTGGCGGGTCCGTGGTCGTGCATGTGCACAGCGGGAGTCGCGCCATACAACATGGCGCCTACCAAATAGTGCCCCCCCCCCACCTCCCCGCCCCGGTCAGTGGAAGCCCCCCCAACCCCGCAGTGGCGCTGGACTCAGTCCGCAGCCGCCACGCAAGGTCCCCAAAACCTGTGAGGCTACGCGACCGACGCCGTCGGAAACCCGACCCGTCGGGAGTGGAGCATCGGGAAAGGCCCTCAGGTGACGTCCTGAGGCCATCCCAACAGCGTGCGACGTACTCAGCGATTACGCCGTTTTTGAGGGGCGGAGCATCCGTAAAACCGCACCTCCCCGATTTCAGCAAAAAAACTGATTCGCCGGCCAATCTCCAAACGCAATCTTGGCGTCAGCAATAGGGGAATCCAGCCCATGGCATCCTGGTCTTCACTGCAAGAGAATTTGAGTACAGGAGCAGGGATGTCCTGCTGCAATATACAGGGCTTTGGTGAATATTGTGTGCAGTTTTGATCTCCTTATCTGAGGAAGGATGTTCTTGCTCTAGAGGGAGTGTAACAAAGGTGTGCCAGACAATTTCTGGGATGGCGGGACTGATGTATGGGGAAAGATTGAGTAGGTTAGGGATGTATACGCTGGAATTCAGAAGAATGAGAGGGGTCTCAGATAAACCTATAACATTCTAACAGAACTGGACAGGGTAGATCCAAGAAGGATGTTCCCAATTGTGGGTGTGTCCAGAAGACTTTTGCTCCAGAACGCGGTGCACCCCAAGCCAAATTTAACCAATACATCTACAACACTGGCATTTACCCGGCAATGAGGAAATCTGCCCAGGTATGTCCCCTATACAAAAGATGGATCAAATCCAATCCAGCCAACACTGCCCCATCAGTCTACTTTGAATCATTGCAAAGTGATGGAAGAGTCATCGTCAGTGCTATCAAGCAGTATTTGACCAGCAATAAAACCTTATTTTGGCCTGAACTCAAGGGGTGAAGTGAGAGTACTGCACTTGACATCAAGGCACGTTTAACCGAGTTGGTATAAACGAGCCCCAGCAAAACTGGAGTCATGGCCCGTTTCATTTTAAGCTTTTGGGCCTCGGTAGCATGAGCACAACAGAGCCTAATTTCTCAGCCACAATCTTACAACAACTTACAAAAAATTAGGGAGAGTTCACAACAGTGCAGATTAAGGTATAGGCTCTTCTGTCGTGTATTTTCTCTTGATTTTTAAGTGTATATTCATTTTCTGCCCACTGTGTAAATCACGGGTTTCTGAAATATGGCAACAGGATATCAAAAATTACTTGTATGTCTTTATCAGGCCGAATGGTCACCTGTTAAATTGAAATTTTCCCAAATCAACAGGAAGTATATTCATTGTGCACTTTTAACACTGCTCAATAAAGTATTTCTCCTCTAAACTTTGAGGACAACAGTAGTCAATAAACTATAGAATGTAATGTTAAATATTGTTAAATAAAATAGCTCTTTTAGGTACCTTTTTGTTCATCCTGTTCATGGCTCCATTGTAGCTTTCTAAAGTAATATATTTTGAAACTATCAAAGAACATATATTGCAAGAGGCATGCAGCAGAAATGGTTACTGAGTGAGGTTAAAATCATGATTGCTATTATCACAGAGTGTTCCAGGGAGGGTCCTATTGTGCTTGGAAAAAGTACTAATGGCTGGGTCATCCAAGTAATTATTTACAATTTTAACAGAAGGAATTCAACCAGGAAATCAGCCAGGTGAAATAAAGACCATCATGCTGCTGCTTGTCAGTTTGAGGGAAAAATGGCTTTTGAATGGCATTGCATGATGTGTTAAGCTGTCCAACATTAGCAAGAATGAAAGCCAACATGATGCATACATTCGTCCTCTGTCGCGTCCTCTATAGAGTTGGATTCAAAGAAATGCTCACATTTTCTAAGAAACATAGAAAATAGGTGTAAGAGCAGGCCATTCGGCCCTTCGAGCCTGCCCCACCATTCAATATGATCATGGTTGATCATGCAAATTCAGTATCCAACTCCCGCTTTCTCTCCATACCCCTTGATCCCTTTAGCTGCAAGGGCCACGTCCAGCTCTCTCTTGAATATATCCAACAAACTGGCCCCAACAACTTTCTGTGGTAGAGTATTCCACAAGTTCACAATTCTCTGAGAGAAGATCTTCCTCATCTCAGTCCTGAATGACTTACCCCTTATTCGTAGGATGTGACCCCTAGTTCTGGACGTCCCCAACATCGGGAACATTCTTCCTGCATCTAGCCTGTCCAGTCCCATTAGGATTTTATATGTTTCTATGTGTTCCCCTCTCATTCTTCTAAACTCCAGTGGATACAAGCCCAGTTGATCCAGTCTTTCTTCATCCTTCCTCAAACTAGGAGACTAAAACTGCACATAACACTCCTCACCACCGATATCAGGCTAACTGGTCTATAGTTCCGCGAATTATAGAATCGCGTCATGCCACCCCGACACCCACAGGCGATTCTCCCACCCCCCCGAATCCAGCGCCACGTGAATCGCGCCGGGCCGCTCGGAGAATCTCCACAAACGGCGAGCAGCGATTCTCCGGCCCGGATGGGCCGAGCGGCCATGCGTAAACGGCCGAGTCCCGCTGGCGCCGTCCACACCTGGTCGCTACCAACGGGTACTTGTCGTGAAAGCTTGGGGGGGGTGGCCTGTTTGGGGGGGGGGGTCTCCGTTCTTGCGTGGGGGGGGGGGGACGACGGACTCCAATGGGATCTGGCCCGCAATCGGAGCTCAATGATTGGCGGGCCGGCCTCTCCTCCCCCGGGCCTAGTTCCTTCCACTGCCGGCCCCAGAACCCCGGCGCCACGTTGGTGAGGAGCCGGAGCGCTCTGCGAGGTAACCGCCCATGCGCTAGTTAGCGCAGGCCCAACTGCGCATGCGCGGGACCCAAGGCACCACGTCTTTTACCCGGCGCCGGGTCTCTGACGCCATGCCGAGGCCCCACCCCGTAAACCGCGCAACACCACTACTAGCCCCACGGAGGTGGGAGAATAGGGGTCTGAGAACGTGCGCCGACGCCAGAGTAAAACACTCCGGTTTTTACTCCGGCGTCGGCACTTAGCCTCCTTTTGGGAGAATCCCGACCGAGATTTTTCACCAAATGGGGAATTTCTCTCACTAAGAATATTCTTTGGTGTAATATATTTAAAAGAGCAGTGGAAGATGGGTGAGTGAATTTCCTTGTTGTAAAGACATCCTTCTTTAGATACGGGGCCCAAAACTGCTCACAATACTCCAAATGGAGTCTGACCAGAGCCTTCTTTACTTCAGAAGGCTGTGGAGGCCAAATCACTGAGTGTCTTTAAGACAGAGATAGATAGGTTCTTGATTAATAAGGGGATCAGGGTTATGGGGAGAAGGCAGGAGAATGGGGATGAAAAAAATATCATCCATGACTGAATGGCGAAGCAGACTTGATAGGCCGAGTGGCCTAATTCTGCTCCTATGTCTTATGGGCCGACAAATTGAATGGTCTCACTCAATCTTGCCACAGGATCGCTCCCTCCCCCTGAACAAATGCCTGATTCTGTTTCTCGAGTTCCGTTTGCCTTACAAACTGCACTGCTTTTACTAGAGTTAAACCCTGTCCTGTCTGTAAGAGATCTGATAATGCTTCATCTAGAACCCCAACTATGCTCATCGTTTAAGGTTCTGTAATAGTAGTTCCTTTTAAGGTCTGCAGGGTATTTTACTCGCTGCCACCATGCTTTGTTATGTCGCCAGGATCTAGAATGTGGTTTTTGAGATTGTCCATTTTCTCAAAGTATGTTACGTGATTCTGTAGATTTGCAAAACTATTTACAGCAATTATTTTCTCATTTATACCTCAACATGAGATTGAGATATCTCTTACTTCTCAGTCATGTGATCTGATGTAATTATTACATCAGCATCATGTTTGCCTCGGATGCTAACCCTTTCCACGACACACAAGGCCTCCTGCAGAGTGACCCTCTCCCTCGACTCATTCTCCCTCTCTGAAAAATTGTGCTTTTCTACGCTGCCTCTGCTCAGACCCTTTCTTGCTGCAGGGCAAGGGGGTGACACCAACAAACTCACAGAGCTAGTATAGAAATTAATCAGCAATTAACCTTCAAATAATACTGGTTAGGGGTCCTTCCAGAGGCTGAATGCATGTTCGGCTCGGAATATTTAAGAGAGACTGTTATCTGGAGCAGCAAAGTTGAAAATGGCACTATTAATGTCAGTCAGGCTTACATACTGTCTGATGTCACGAGTGCCTACCCTGCATACTCTAGGCGCACACTTTATGCCTAAGGTAACACCTTACCAAAACGGCACCTTGGGCACTATGGAGTCATATTTTACAGCCAAACCAATGTAAATAAGGCTGGTGTGGTTGGCCAAACTCTTTCTTTTCTATATTTCTTGGCTGCCCTCCTGTTACTATTAGACAACAGCAACTAGATGGTTTCAAGGTCTGAAGATCAGCAAGGAAAGGCATTTCCACATCTACCATTTGGACGTTAATTGTTGAGCAAACCAGTGGGAAACTTGTTTTACAGGCCATGTCTTTTTTTTATATTCTGAAAATGAGAAGAGTACTGATCCCAGTAGCAAGAAAACCAGGAACATGTTTGGGATTTAAAAAATTTAAGTAAAAGGTTTATTGACAAATTTATACACAAGATACAGTTACACAGCTAAAATTAATTTTGCATAGAATTTCCCCCAAAAGAATCCCTACTTGGTCAGATCCACAAGAAAATGCCTTCCACACAACACTCCCTTATAGATGTTTAACTACAAAAAGCCAGTAATATTACCCAAGAAAAAGCTGCTGTTGCTTTGATAAAGTAAACCATGCAAGCTCTCAAACTCACTTCCACTCTGCTGTGGAAACCTAAGAACTTCAGAACAAGACTTCTGTGTTTTTTTTCTTTTGAGGGATGTGGGTGTCGCTGATTAGGCCAGAATTTATTGCCCATCCCTAGTTGCCCTTCAGAAGGTGGTGGTGAGTTGCCTTCTTGAACCGCTGCAGTATTTCAGGTGTCGGTACACCCATGGGCAGCATGGTAGCATTGTGGATAGCACAATCGCTTCACAGCTCCAGCGTCCCAGGTTCGATTCCGGCTTGGGTCACTGTCTGTGCGGAGTCTGCACATCCTCCCCGTGTGTGCGTGGGTTTTCTCCGGGTGCTCCGGTTTCCTCCCACAGTCCAAAGATGTGCAGGTTAGATGGACTGGCCATGAGAAATTGCCCTTAGTATCCAAAATTGCCCTTAGTGTTGGCTAGGGTTACTGGGTTATGGGGATAGGGTGGAGGTGTTAATCTTGGGTAGGGTGCTCTTTCCAGGAGCCGGTGCAGACTCGATGGGCCAAATGGCCTCCTTCTGCACTGTAAATTCTATGTTCTGTTGGGGAGGGAGTTCCAGGATTTTGTCCCAGCGACAGACAAGGAACAGCGATATATTTCCAAGTCAGGGTGGTGAAGGACTTGGAAGGGAACCTCCAGGTGGTGGGGTTCTCAGGTATCTGCTGTTCTTCACCGTCTAGATCATAGTGGTTGTAGGTTTGGAAGGTGCTGACTAAGGAACCTTGTACTGCAGTTACTGTAGTGCATCCTGTAATCGGTACACATGGCTGCCACTGTCTGTCAGTGGTGCAGGGTTTGAATGTTTGTGGCAGGAGGAGCAATCAAGCGGGCTGCTTTGTCCTGGATGGTGTTGAGCTTCTTGAGTGTTGTTGGAGCTGCACTCATCCAGGCAATTGGAGAGTATTCCATTTCATTCTTTCTGCAGTCCTTCTGCTTTGACTGGATGACTGATTCAAACTGCATCTTCTCCCAGCCAAGAGCTGTTTTGAGTAGATCTTTCTCACAAACTGGCCCCTAAGCTCTCCACTGTATCTCTAAAATATCTTTCCCTCCTTTCATCCCAGATTCCATTGTTCTCACATCTCTTTGAAATTCAAATCTTTCCAAATAAAATTTCATGCTTCTATTTAGACTCTGCTTTTGGGACAATAAAATGTAACATACCCTCTTCTGTTTACACATGGAACTCCTGTAAGATGCAAAATATTTCTGCTCATCTCTGACTTCCCTTTGATTTTCAAACAAACTCTCAACTTATCTGAAAACATACATGTTAGATGCAGGGCGCGATCTAATGGAAAGGTTTTGAAGTGTCATTTGTGGAGAGTTTTGCTGGGTGTTTCTCCCCGGTTCTATCAGCAAGTTCTCCACCATTGTCTAACTACACTTAGCCACTTGTGCACATTCTCATCAGGCTAGCTCACATTCAGAATTATTTTCATCACGGGGGGGGGGCTGAACCCACTGGCATAACGGCACCTCAGAGATAGGCCCACCATTTTGAAAGGGTGCCCTGATCTCGAAGTGGGCTTGAGGATCCCCAACACACTCACCCACAGGCAATGTCACCCCCACACACATAGGCATTACCCCACACCCTCCCACATGATAACAACCCATTATGGGTCGCTGAGAGCACCCCATTCTCAAATTATCCCGCCCACCCCCCCTTCAGACTCACGCTTACAGGATGCCCACCCTTCACCGCCATCCCGACTTTCCAGATGCCCCTTCATACGCATCCTGCACCCTCCCACCCTTCACACCTCAATTTCAGCCTCCTTTCATGGGCATGGCCCCCTCAGGTCCTGACCCTTGGCCGTGCCGCCCTGACACACGGTCAACTTGGCAGTACCCTTGCCGGCTTTGCAGTGCCAGGATGGCAGTGCCAAGGTGCCTACATTCAAGAGGGAGGGCCAGGGGGCTAACCTGTCCTGACCCTCACCACCCAGTGGCCTCCAATGGCCCGGTAGATTCCCCAGGTGCCGTTTGTGTGGACCAGTACTGAACGGCACCCAGCTGGGGTCTCCCCGGGGAGGCTGATAGATGCTGAGAGCCCGATAGAACCCATGTTTTAAACATACTTAGGCATGTATGGCTTGGTCTCACCCACAATGGGCAGAATTCTGATTTTGATGCCTCGTGAGGGCTGGGTAGATCTTGTGAGGCATACTGAACTCTCGCAGCATCTACCGGCCATGTTGAGCTCCCGTTTGGGTGCAACATGGCCGGTAGATCAGTCCCGCAACCTATTTACTTGTACCTCAAACCCACCATAATGTCTTGTTACAAATGCACAAGCATAGCACCTCTATCATTCCAGATATTAATCCTCACAAACAACCTTTCTTCAGCCTAATTGAATCATTTGCACACAGACATGTAGTCTTCTTCGCAGAATAACATCATATTCTGGTGTTATTTTTAAAATCCATTCACACATCTTTCATAGTTCCATAAGACTTATCGAAATGAAGGCGCTTTCCTAATGCAAGGATGATTGTTATGCGGAGGGGATGTCCCATTCATTATGGCATCCCCGCATGGGGAACATTCACTCTAGCTTCTTTTACATGAGTATTCTGAGTCTGCACCTGTATTAGGTATGGTCCCTGTTCCTGCATCAAAGGCAGCCGCAGCACTCCTGGGCTAACATAAGCCAAATCTAGGCCTTGACGTAAAGGGTATCTACAAATGTTTCCTGTTCTTTGCCTGGTAAAATATCTTTGTTAATTCAAAACTCAAAAAAAGTGTCCCCTAGAAGCACATTTATTTTTCCTTCACATTAAAGTAAAGATGATATGCACTATCAATGCAAAAGGTATATTTATTTGTTATGAAAACAAAGGTAATTTTAAAGGATTTATATTTGTATTGGTAAACAGTAGAAATAAGGTCTAGCTTTAAGTGGGTGTAATTTAACATTTCTGTCCCGACAGCAAGATTCATGCTGGACAAAGGTGTTTGTATGCGCAGGGGTTGTTTCAATTCCAACTAGGATTCTATTCCGCTAAGAGAGGGCTACAGTGTGAAGAATAAATAGAAGAAAGGTGTTGCTGAGCAATAGGAGGCTGGATTCCAGAGCATTTTGTTAACCGAAAGCCACAGCACTTGCAGCCAGATCACTGAGAAGTGAACAGCTCTAAATTTCGCCAGGATAAGCGGAACAGGACAAGGGGAATTGAAATGATGCAATTTTCCTAAGGAACAAGTTACAGTCCAGATAACCAGGGAATTGGGAGTGAAAGAGTTTTTGTTGAAGTCTGGAGTTAAAAGAACAGGGGAAACTGTGAGCAAGACAGATTACTGTTCAGTAAAGTCAAGGAGAGTTGAAAAGGCATGAAAGTCCAGAAAGATATCTGCAGTGATGTTAAGTTTGTGAGAGATTGTTACAGTTTGTGAGACATTACTTGAAATAATCGAGTAAATCAGTGGCTAGATCTCAGAGTTTGAGTCGAAGCCTTTAAGACCAAGAAATCCTGAAAAGTGTTGGTATAAAATGCTGGTATGATTTAATGGTAAAAGTGGAGCGGAAGCACATTTCACAAAATCCTTTTGGAAAATGTGGACGGGATTTCAGAATACAAACTGCTAATGGATAGCATGACAATGAAAGAATATTTTAAAGCTTGTTTTGAGCATAACAGTTTTGAAACTCTTACATGACAATCATCTGGGGGATTCTAAGGAGGCATCCACAGATATTCACTTGGGGGTTTCAGAAAGTGTATTTGACCACTGTCATCTTGTGTGCATCAAAAGGCATTTGTGTGTTAATGAGACAATTGCAGCTAAAGGGATACTTTGTAATCCACGTTAATCCTAAAATATGTTTGGAAATGTTAAGCTAAGAGGGGAGTAAAGGAGTATTGTAATATAATCCATTTTTTCCATGGTTAATACATCTCTTTTTCGTGTTGTTAAAATTAATTAGCGGACCTGTGACTGCCACAACAAAACCAAGTAAGCATCAGTGTTGGGACTTCAAAATGCACAGCAGCCCTGTACACCTGCATAGAATGACAGAATTTTCTCATCTTTTCTTCTAAATATCCAACAAATATGTAATAAATGTGATGAAAAATTATGCACTGAGAAATTCAAACGAATTAACAAAATGTAACTGTTGCTTCCCTGTTATCAACATTCCTATCTGGGGAGGGCAGTATCACTGCGCAAAAAATATATCACTGTATTTTGATCTTGAAATATTTGCTAACTTTAGCTGTAATCTACTCATTTAACAGCTTGTAAAAATATTTGCATCCAAAAAGGTGCCAGATTGATATATGTGAAAAAGAAATTCAATAGCATTGCACAGGAACGGATTGTCAGGTTGTGGGTTTCTTACACAATGGGCTTAATTATTGCTTTGTTTCCATCCCATACAAAAATGCTGAATAACAGTGCAATTAGTAAGAATAACGGCAATGGTGTAGAGGCTTGTCTAGTGATTAATGGTTGCTTGCCACGTTGTTTTTCTGCATGAGTGATGTGCATCAGATTGAGTGCTTCCTATTGAGCAGATGCATAAAATACTTCAATGCCAGACTTCATTGCTCGAACACTTAATGGATTATTACATAGCTTTTTTCTTATAACGCAGTGATGTGGTCAATGTTCAACATATGCATCACTTAGCAGTTGATAAGCAGCTCTCCTTCATTCATAGTATAGATGCAGCATACAAAAACCTGCTTAGCAGTTATTTTCTTGTTTTGTTACAGGAAATAATATCAAAACTGACTGTGTAAGCACATTTGGGGTGGGAGATTGTTCAAGAAAATAGTGTTTATACGGATGCTGTTTCAAAAGTTAATTCAAGAGAGATTGCAATGAATAATGATGAACTCACAATTTTCCCAACGGGTCTACTGCTCTAATGGACAAGAAGAATAAATCATTGGTAAATAGATGGGTAGGTAAATTTAATATTGCAGGTTATGAGGCAATGATGTCATGGTAACTACTGATTTATGGGCCACTATGCCATTTGCAGACATCAGAAGGACCTGGGCACAGCTGTTCATGCACTGAGATACTTAGATATAGTCTTGCTGGAAACAAAATAGCTAAATCAAAGACGTGTTTTAATTCAGAATTTTGTGCAAATTATGTGGTGCTGAACAGAAATTTGGCACCAAAAACAACCAAATAGAGGCAAGTAATTATTCTCTCAATTTGAACGCAGTGCATTAAATAAATTTGCAAAAGTCTGCTCACTGAAATAAAGCACTTGCAGCAGCTGCTGTTGAATAAGAATGTAACGATTTCAGAATTCAACCATTGACAAAGAATGTTTTTGCTTCTGTGTATAGTGTGTTTCCACAATGCACACTCATATCAAAACAGTAGTTGCCTTACTCAAAACAGTAGTTGCCTTTGAAAACATTCATGCGGAAGTTGCATATGAAATGAGACCGTGGATGCTCCAGACATTTATTTTGAATATATATAGACGTAGAAGTAAAGAAGGGTAAAGAATGAAATAAATAATAAGTTCTTTTGGCTCTGACACATGTTTCAAGGAAAATACATTGGCTTGAATTTTAAGGTGAGCGCCTGGGTCTGTCATCCAGAGAGTTGGTGGGAATGTGATCCTCACCGTCTCCAACAGGTCCGCTGCCATTTCATACTCGAATGAGCACTGACTGGCAGTCCATCCGCACTTGGACAGAAATGCCTCATCGGAGAGCTATCGGCCAATCAGATTAGCTGACAGCTCTCCAGCCCATCCAGGAATAGGGCTGCAGTGGCCAGACGAGGTACTGCAGCACCGTGCCCAAGTCCCATGACTACAGTTGTGGAAAGTACTCGGAGTCCCTGGGGAGAGTCGCGAAGGGAGCAATCTCGCTGTCACGGTGGCAAGACTGGGAGAGGGCGGAGAGCTCTGGCCCCCGAAGGGAAACCAAAGAGAAAATGCTGGAAAATCTCAGCAGGTCTGACAGCATCTGTAGGGAGAGAAAAGAGCTAACGTTTCAAGTCCAGATGACCCTTTGTCAAAGCTATAAGACAGAGAAAGTGGAAAATATTTATACTGTGGAGTTAGAATGAAAGATGAGTCGATAGCCACAGAAACCCAGGGAAACGGGGTGCTAATAGCCACAGAAACAACAGGGAAAGAGTGCTACTGGCAGCCCCCAGAGAACAAAAGGTGTGAAAGGTGAAACAGCAGAGAAACTAACATTCCCTGAAGGGAGGATGCCTCGAATATGTACAGGCCTTCTGATTGAGGTGCACTCCACCCCCCCCCCCCCCCCCCCCCCCGCTTCAGATCCAAGGTGAGTACTTTTTCTATTTCACACCCTCAATTATTGGGTGTCTGCAGCCTAAAAATTGATACTGGATAGGAATAGGCCCTTAAGTGGCCGTTACATGGCCACTTAAGGGACTTAATAAGGGCTTCCCGCCCGAGGCCCTGTCTGCCCCACCGGAAAATTGTGTTTGGGACGGGGTGGACGGAGGGAATCCCGTCCATGCCCACAGGGAGTGGGCGGACACAAAATTCTGGCTGTTAGCTTCCTTCCACAAAAGCTTGCAATGAAGGTTTTTGGACGGCAACAAACTCCAAAGGAAAGTCAATAGTTATTCGTACTCAAGCTGTAAAGTTGCAAATGTGCCAAAAATGTAGTTTCCCCTATAGCTTTGTATCATGATACACTACTTTGAACTACACTTAGTCCATTAGGTTGTGCAAAAGGCTGCTCTGCAATGTGGAACATATAAGGAATGATAGAAATGGCATTTGCCACTATTTGCAAAATATTATTGCTATATTTTACTTCCCTTGCATTTAGTGCTGAAATACTGCCTGCATGCTCCCCAACACCCTCTCTCCCCATTCCCTCCCCCACTGCTTTCATAAAAGCCCTAGGGATGCTGGGCAGGCAGACTGGGACATCTGTAGGAGATAGAGGAGCAGGAAGCGACATGGCAGCTGCAGTTTGGTCAGCAACCATTTTTCTTCTCATCCGCTCCTGCCATTCAATTGCAATCTCTTGACATAATTCATTGTCTGGATTAAACCAAATAGTTGAATGTGTTTTTGGAATTTTTTTCTACCTGCGTCATCATTCCAGCCTCTCGTATTATTTTTTTACAGAACCACTGCATCATTAGGAGGGGCAGATATCACAAGAACCACGACCCTCAATTTCCCTTTGCCCCTCCACCAGACCACTGCACAGCTCACCCACTGTGCCACTGCTTTCCTGTACACTAGATATCAATTCAATATTAAGTAGTAGTGGGCACAAACCACAAGTGGTGAGGAGGATGGTGGGGTAACCATTAATGAGTTATTGAGTAAATTAATAAAGAGGCTACTTTGATATTCAGGAGTGGTATGTATGAGTTTGCAGAAGATCATTATGATAGCTTTAAGAATAAGCAGATTACTGACCATAAACAACAAGCTTTGCTCACAATACTCAGAGCACAATGTCAAACATTAGATGTCATTCTGCAATTGGCCGAAAGAGTTAAAAACAAATTCTGCTCTAGCCAAGCTGAGCAGTGAGAATTGTAGATACAAAACTCCATAGGTAAGAAGGATAGAACCATAAGAGGTCTGACCCAAAGTATAAATTTCAGAGACCAAAAATGCCAATGTTGAACAGGGGGTTTTTGTAACCTTACGATGGTTGGTGGAAATTTGAAGGGACACCCTTTCTAGAAGTAAATGGAAGGCCAAGAAATGTCAGCCCATAAACGGATCGCTGACATAGTATACAGATAATGCAGTTTCTGTAAGTATCTGACTTGAGGGTTTTGGGGTGTAAGTCCAATGGCATCTGTCATATGTCCTCTTTTTCTGCTTCCTCTTGCTCTCTTTTTCTTCATCCAGGGAGCTCTGGCTTTAATTGCCCTCTCCATCTCCCTCACAGGAAAGTACCTCGACTGAACCAACTCCTCCTAAAAGGTGACCCTTCCTAACCTTCCTGCCAATGTTTGATTCCAATTTGCTCAGGACAGAGCTGTTCTCACTCCCATTCAGTGAAGACCGTTTACTCTCGATCAGTCCATCGCAAAAAATTTTCTGCTTTGAACAGATTTTAACATTTCACATTTTGTGTAACCCCAGAGTGAGAATTACAAGGGAACAGGGGGAGTATTGTTGTTCAGGGTAAGGGTTCAAACAGCAGGATACAATCACAAGTTCAAGAAGACGCTCACCGTCACCTTCATCAAGAGAATTAAGAATGGGCAATAAATATTGGGAATGGACAATAAACAATGGGAATGATCAATGAACAATGGGAAACACATGCCTGGGGTCAGCATGTGTGCCGGAAATGTCTCCAACTACAGTACCTGGAAGCCCGGGTTTCAGACTGGAGCAGTGGCTGGGGACACTGTGGGGCATGAATGAAGCGGAGAGTGTCGCGAATATCAGTTATAGAGAGATGGTCACACCGCAGGCTCAGGCCCCACAGGCTGGAAGGGAATATGGCCACCAGGCAGAGCAAGAGAGCTAGGCAGGCAGTTCAGGAAATCTCCTGCCAGACAGAGTAGAAATAGCAGGATATATCGGATTAGTACATCGCTGAAGAGATTTTCGCTGAAGAGTGGGAGGTTTTCAGATTCCTGGGAAATTGGGACAGGTTTTCGGGGAGGTGGGACGAGTGTACACTGGACAGGTTACACTGAGGCAGGACCGGGACTGATAGCATAGTGGTTAGCACAGCCAAATTCATTCTACCATGGTTGGTTCTGCTGCAGAAGGAAGGAACATGAAGTTTGGGTATGTAACAGTTATAAGGGGAATAGATAAGCGTTTCTGTGGCCGCACACCAAACTCCACCCGTTCTCACCGTGTGTGTGTGGGTTTCCTCCGTGTGCTCCGGTTTCCTCCCACAGTCCAAAGATGTACGGGTAGGTAGATTGGCCATGTTAAATTGCCCTTAGTGTCCAAAACAAAACGGTTAAGTGGGGTTACTGGGTTACGGGGATAGGGTGGAAGTGTGGGCTTGGGTAGGGTGCTCTTTCCAAGGGCCAGTGCAGACCCGATGGGCCAAATGGTCTCCTTCTGCACTGTAAATTCTATGATTCTATGACTAGAAAGGGTAGAAGCAAGAAGGATGTTCCCGATGGTGGGTAAGTCCAGAACCAGGGGTCACACTCTGAGGATATGGGTAGACCATTTAGGACAGAGATGAGGAGAAACTTCTTCACCCAGAGAGTGGTGAGCCTGTGGAATTCATTACCACGGGAAGTAGTTGAGGTCAAAACTTTGCATGTTTTCAAGAAGCAGTTAGATACAGGTTGAAAATCACCTTATCCAAATGCTTGTGGCTGTGTATTGGATTTCGGAAATTTTCAGATTTTGGAATATACTACCCAGGTGCGGCACGCGTTGGCAACTGCACATGTGCGGAACATAGGGAACTGCGCATGTGCGAAATGTTGGGTACTGCGCATGTGCGAAACGTTGGGTACTGTGCATGTACGGCGCACTCAAGAAAAATTTTGGAATTTTAGCTAAGGCTTGCTCAACTGGTACAGCATGTGGGGCGAAAGGTATCAAAGGATATGGGGGAAGGCGGGATTAGGCTATTGAGTTGGATGATCAGCCATAATCATTATGAATGGGGGGAGAGCTCGAAGGACCAAATGGCTTCCTCCTGCTCCTATTTTCTATGTACTGCTGGCATATCCAGTGAAGCCCACATCCTGTAAAACAAATTTAAAAATCTGTGATTTCCATTTAAATTTCCTTCTGTATATCTTTCCAACGAGTTAGTGTCTGAAAGGATACACCAAGCAGTGTGATGGTACCTCTATTATTTCTTAACTCTAACCAGATTGGGAAGATTGTAACAACTTTAATCAAAGTAAAAGTAATACATATTGTGAAATAAATATTGATCCTCAATGCTGCTGGGCTGAAAGCGGGCCAGTAATATCTGATCCTGCAACTGTGATAATGGAGTGGAATCTTCGCGTAAGTCTTTGGACATAATCAACCAGCCTCGTCCCACCAGATCAGGGGTGCGACGTGGCTTGTAGATGCCGGGAGAGTCCTCCCCCGGGGCTTCCCGACGGACGGTACACCATATCGCGAGATCTCGAGATCAGAATCCTGCCCACAATGGGCAGGACCCAGTCTTGCCCACTTAAGTGGGTTCTAAACCCACTTAAGCGTGCTGGTGCCGGATCTAACCGGCTTCTGCCATTTACTGGGCTCCCCAGGGAAACCCTAGCATGGTGCCGTTCAGTACTGGTCCACACAAACGTAAACAAGGCAGAACGGCTCCTGGGCGCCTCTCAGACCACTGGAGGTCCCTGGGTGTTCAGCAACAGGGCAGGGTGGCAGCCTGGCTCTCCCCCCCTGGCACATGGTCAGCTTGGCACTGCTAGGCAGGCAGGAGCACTGACAGGGTGGCAGTGCCAAGATATTCAGGTGCTAGGGTGGCACTGGCAAGGATCAGGGCCTGAGGGGGCCATGCCCATGGAAGGAGGAATGAGGGGTGGTATGAAGGGTTCGGGTGAAGGCTGTGTATGAAGGGGCCTCAGGGAGATTGGGGGGTGAAGTGTGGGGATCCTGGAATGGAAGGTCTCGAAAAGGGCTGAAAAGGGGCAATCCATAGTGGGGTGTCCTCACTTGGGGGGACGTGGGGTAATGTCCACGTGTGAGGGGGGGGGGGCATTACTCATGAGTGGGGCTGTGGGGGACCCTGATGTTCACTTAGAGATTGGGGCATACTTTTAAAGTGGTGGACGATCTCGGTGGAGCCAGTCTGGCCAGCAAGTAGAGCTCCCCAGTGAAGAACATAATTAAAGTGTCGGCTAGACCGGAGAGAAGCTCCCCAGGGCCCAAAAAAGTGACTGAGTGTAGTTAGAGAGTGGTGGGGAACTCGCTGACAGAGCCGGGGAGAAACTCCGAGTTAAATCTGCCTGATATGATATTTAGAAATGTTTCCGTCAGATCGAGTCTTTCGTCTCCAGTGAGAATGGAGGATATGATCAGGGTAGGAGGAGAATAGAACGAGAAACTGGTCAATCAACTGAAAGCCGTGAGATGAAGCTGGGAAAGGTAAGGGTGCAAACTGGGATGCTGCAATAAGATGAAGATAGCAGAAAGAGATGCTAGTAATTCAGAGAAGGACAAAAAGTGGAGTGGATCGCTAACTAGGAAAGAAGGACAAGGGAGAAAAGTGTAAAAATGTAGAGGACTTGGCAAGGGCAGGCAGCTAATAAGCAAAATTGAAACTAGGTTAGTTTCAGTTGGAATTGAGGGCCACAAAAAGAGCGAGGAGCAGATTAGTGACTCTGGACTGCAGCCAAATTTACACAAATAGCTTTTACGTTAAGTTTTCAAACTGGTTTGTAGCTTTTAAAAGGGTGCGTGTGGGTCTATAAAATTAATTTGGATCTTAACCTAATCTGGCAGATTACAGAATTGTAAAATTCTCAATTCTTTGCAGAGTAGATTTTCAGGTTGCAACAGTACCATCGGGTGGTCAGAGGAATGTAACTACAGCATGACAAGAGCAGAAGAAAAAAAGTAAAATGGGGAAATAAGAAAACTGGTCCGAATTCTTTTTTCCTTCTGCCATAAAAAGGGTAAGGTGGCAGAGAGTGAGAACAAAATGTAAGGTGGTGGATAGGAATTGTATGTAGCAAGCAATACCTTTTATATATTATCGGATGCTCACAATTTAAACACAAAAGTTCTATCAGCCACATATTGTGAAAATATAAAATGTTCAGAAATATATTTTTGCCAAGTTTCAAAAACGCAATTATCTTGGAATCATACAGAACACAAGGAGGCCATTTGTTCAATCATGTCTGCACGGCTCTCTGGTAGTCAGACAAGTGAGACAGCTTGTCTCACTTGTCTGCTCTTTCCTCATTGCCCTGTAATTTTTTTCTTCAATTATTATCCAATTCCCTTTTGAAAATCATAATTGAATCTGTTTTCATCAGCCTTTCGGCAGGGCATTCAAAATCTTAATAGAATTGAAAAGTAGCTGAAACTGAATCGAGCTTAGCTTAGACCACACTTAAGACACTGCGTGCAGTTCTGGTTGCGATGTTATGAAAACGATATGGAGGAACTAGAGAGGGTGCAGAGAAAATGTTACAAAGGCACCAGAAATTCATGGATTTTCCGATCAGTAAAGGATTGACAGGTTGGGTCTCACCTCTCTTGAAAAATCCAGGCTGAGAGAATATTTACTCTTGTGGGGAAGGGCATAACTGAATACCATCAAATTAAGACAATCACAAAGAAATAAAGGTGGAGTCCAGAGGAAACTTGTTTACCAAAAGATTGGTGAGATTATGGACAACAGGGAGAGGTTGAAACAAACGTTATAGGATTTCTGGCAGCGGCCATGGAGTGAGTGGTTGCACATTGGCAGCTCCCACTTGAGGCGGATCTTTCGGTCCTTTTCCCCAGTTGCCAGGAGAATGTTTTGAAGCAAAAAGGGGCAGGTGGAGATTTTACTGCACCGATGAATGGATTTGTGGACCAGAAGTGGGTTTAGAAGAAAGGAGTTGCAGGAGCAAGGAACTCCATGCGACACAGGGAAAAATGGCGAAGAGCAAGAGGTCGGCCCTACCAGCCCAATGGTCAACAGGGCAGCTGACTGACATTCTGAAGAAAAAGTTCAGTCAGCAGAGGAGGGAGGCTCTGGAGGACCTGGCAAAGGTGGTAGATCCACTGAGAGAGGGAATCAACCATGTGGAGCTGAGGCTGGAAACCCAGAGCCAGGCGATCCAGAACGTGGAGGAGGCCGTGGGGGAGCACGAGGAGCAGCTTACCTCCTTGGTGGCTGAGATCGGGATGATGCGAGAGACTCAGAGGCGGCTTAATGAGAAGGTGGAGGATTTGAATAACTGCTGCCTGAGGCAAAAATTAAGAATTGTGGGGATGCCAGAGGGCATTGAGGGAGCATATGCAGACTCTTATGTAGCCAAAATGCTGGAGAGGTTAAACATAGAACATAGAACAGTACAGCACAGAACAGGCCCTTCGGCCCTCAATGTAGTGCCGAGCCATGATCACCCTACTCAAACCCACATATCCACCCTATACCCGTAACCCAACAACCCCCCCACCCTTAAACCTACTTTTTTATTAGGACACTACGGGCAATTTAGCATGGCCAATCCACCTAACCCGCACATCTTTGGACTGTGGGAGGAAACCGGAGCACCCGGAGGAAACCCACGCACACAGGGGGAGGACGTGCAAACTCCACACAGACAGTGACCCAGCCGGGAATCGAACCTGGGACCCTGGAGCTGTGAAGCATTTATGCTAACCACCATGCTACCCTGCTGCCCACCCTGTCTCGGTTTTCATCTCCTTTGGTCTAGAGCAGGCTTGTCCAGCCCGTGGGTCACTACCCGGCCTGCCAGAACCCCCTTTCCGGCTTGCAGACCCGGTAAGCAAGATTCTTCAAAAGAAGTGCTCCTCCAATCACGAGCCTTACCTGGTCTGGCCTACACGTGGCTGCAGATCCACCACAACGGGGTTGACTCTGAAATGGCCGAGCGTGCCACTGGCCGTTAGGAGTGGGCAATAAATGCTGGGGCACCTTCGCCACCCAGATGCCATGAAAAAACTACAGGGCCAGGCGTGTGGGTTAGCTGGGTCTCTGGGTGCACACTCTCCCTCACTGCCCCACCAACTGTGCAGCACGGTAGCACAAGTGGATAGCACTGTGGCTTCACAGCTCCAGGGTCACAGGTTCGATTCCCCGCTGGGTCACTGTCTGTGTGGAGTCTGCACATTCGCCCTGTGTCTGCGTGGGTTTCCTCTCGCAGTCCAGGGATGTGCAGATTAGGTGGATTGGCTGTGATAAATTGCCCTAATAATTGACCAAAAAGGTTAGATAGGGTTATTGGGTTACGGGGGTAGGGTGGAAGTGAGGGATTAAGTGGGTCGGTGCAGACTCGATGTGCCGAATTGTCTCCTTCCGCACTGTATGTTCTATGTTCTAACTCTTATAGAGGGTGAGTGCATAGGTACCCTAAAACTGTTTAAATACCCTTAACGAGGTTAGATTAACTCAGCACAGGGAATATGTTTGAATCCATAGGATCCCTGCCATTCGGCTCATCGAGTCTGCACCAACTCTCCCCCTGCCCTATCCCCATAACCCCACCTAAGCTGCACATCTTTTTTTTTCTTTTTTTAAAATAAATTTAGAGTACCCAATTATTTTTTTCCAAATAAGGGGCAATTTAGCATGGCCAATCCACCTACTCTGCACATCTTTGGGTTGTGGGGGCGAAACCCACGCAGACACGGGGAGAATGTGCAGACTCCACACAGACAGTGACCCAGAATCGAACCTGAGACCTCGGCGCCGTGAGGCAACAGGGCTAACCCACTGCGCCACCGTGCTGCCCGAGCTGCACATCTTTGGACTGAGAGAGGAAACCCACGCAGACACGGGGGAGAACGTGCAAACTCTACACAAGACGGTCACCCAAGGCTAGAATCGAACCCGTGTCCCTGGCGCTGTGAGGGGGGCTAAGCCACCATGCCGTTGCCACTTGGAACTGGGAGATCACTAGTCTAATGGTTTCAGTGCCTCGGGGGTGATTATTTTCATTATGTTGCCTTGTGATAGTTTCAAATAAAACAATGCTTCACCACAGACTGGTAGCAGGAAAATCTAACAGCCCGTGTTAATGTCTCTAAAAATTCAGCCGCTCGTGTGTTTAGTGGACAGATGAGGATTCCCAAGTGGAAGCAGAGGGTTCAGATTCTTTGTTAATGGGGGAGGGGGCCTTCGACTGGCCCCTGAAGGTTGATCCGGCACAGGACACTGATGAGGAAGCCATAGGCAATCGAGCCGCCAAGGGCGATGGTGGTGAGGTTACATAGATTCCTGGATAAGGAGAAGATTTTGAGGTGGGCCAGGCAGACGAGGAATTGTACCTGGGAGAGTAATGAGCTCCAGGTATACCAGGACCTGGATGCAGAACTGGCCAAGAGGAGAGCAGGATTCAATCGAGTAAAGGCTTCCCTCTATAAGAAGGGGGTGAGGTTTGGGATGCTGTACGTACCCGCCTCTGGAGGACAATGGGCATGAGTATTATTTTGGAGCACTCTGGAGGAGCCGATGGAGTTTGTGAGAGACAATGGACTGGCAGGTGAAGGAGGACATTGAACTTTGGAGGAGGTATTAGGAGATGCTGGTTCTTTCTGTCCCGTTTTGGTTGCTTGTGTTTTTTATTGTATTGCTTTGTTTGGGGTGACAGTCAGGGGCGAACCTCATTTCACTCGGGAATCATTTTTCTTTCTTGCGGGGCTCCTTGGTGGGAGGCTGGAGGATCGTGTTGGGTGAGTGCAGCTTTTTTTTCTTATTGTTCTTGTTGTTTGTGCGAGCTGGGGGGAGAGGGGAATCAGTGGGGGGCAGGATGTTTCATGGGGGATGCCAGGCTTTCACTCAGGGTTAGATATGAAGACGCATGGGGTGGCAATGCTGATAAATAAGCGGGTAGCGTTTGAGGTGGGCCATATAGTGGCAGATTCGGGAGGAAAGTTTGTGATGGTGAGCAGGAAATTGGAGGGTAGTCTTGGTGAACGTCTATGCCCCAAATTGGGATGATGTTGAGTTTATGAGGTGGATGCTGGGGAAGATTCCGGTCCCAGACTTGAACCTGTTGACTATGGGGGGGATGGATTGTAACGTGGTTATCAAGCCAAGATTGGACCCATTGAGTCCACGGTCGGGGGGGGGTGTCGGCGGGCTGCTGACAGGCAGCATCAGTGCTGGCTATTAGCATGCCTGATTGAATTTTATGGCCGCAATTCACTGAAATGGATGGGGAGAGTAGCTTCAAGTGATCCCAAACATAACAGGGACACCAATCAACAGGGGTCCCGATTGGAAGATCAGTGAGTGGGGGAGAGAAGGCATGTTGCAAGTAGAGGGTTGGGGTGAGACCACAAAGGAACCCCTAGGTATAAAGGTACAGAACTCCTCAATGACATGGTGCTTTTGTAATCTGGAGATGAATAGACTGAGTGTCCTTTTGCTAATTACCGGCAACTTGCATCTAACACTTTTTATGCAGATTTCTACCTCCAGCAGCAAGCCTTCTTACTCTGTTGCAAACAAAAAACAAGGAGGTAAGAGACATATTTGGACATATAATGAGGCTTTCCATCAGTATGGGTACATAGATATGTATACATAGAAGATTGGAGCAGCAGGAGGCCTTTTGGCCCTTCGAGCCTGCTCCGCCATTCATCACGATCATGGCTAATTATCCAACTCAATAGCCTAATCCTGTTTTCTCCCCATAGCTTTTGATCCCATTCTCCTCAAGTGCTAGCTATATCCAGGAGCCTCTTGAATATGTTCAAGTGCATTTTCCAGATCTTGGAAATTTTTATTTGTCCCCAAGTGCCATCTAGCCAAAGCATGGAGCCGAATAAGCTTAAGTGATCCAGAGACCTAGAGTCATGCTCTGGAAACCCGGGTTCGAAACCCGCCGTGGCATAAAGTAAAATTTATATAAGAATATAAGAACTAGGAGCAGGTATAGGCCCTCTGTCCCCTCGTGCCTGCTCCGCCATTCAATAAGATCATGGCTGATCTTTTTGTGGACTTACCACTTACCTGCCTACTCACCATAACCGTTAATTCCTTTACTGTTCAAAGCTCGACCTATCTTTGCCTGAAAAACATTCAAGAGGTAGCCTCACTAGGCAGGGAGTTCCACAGATTCACAACCCTTTAGATGAAGAAGGTCCTCCTCAACTCAGTCCTAAATCTGCTCCCCCTTATTTTGAGGCTATGCTCCCGAGCACTAATTTCACCTGCCAGTGGAAACAACCTCCCTGTGCCTATCTTATTTATTCCCTTCACTGTTTTCTCTATTTCTATAAGATCTCTCTCATTCTTCTAAATTCCAAATTTGAATTCAATAAAACAAAACCCGAAATTAAAAGTCTAAAGATGACCATGAAACTCTTGTCGATTGTCCTAAAAACCCATCTGGTTCGCTAATGTCCTTTAGGGAAGGAAATCTGTTGTCCTTACCTGTTCTGGCATACATGTGACTCCATCCCACAGCAATGTGGTTGACTCTGAAATGCCCTCAGGCATGGACAATATATGCTGGTCCAGGCAGAGGCACCAACATCCAATGAATGAATAAAAACAAACTTGGAGGCCATTCGTAAAGGATACTTCAGGAAACCACTATCATTTTTCCAATGTCGAGAAGAGCAGCATTTGGAGCAACAAGTTCAGTTTAAGATGACCATAACCAACTCCAAAGACGGTCAAAGGGCATGCTTTGAGCTGAACTATCAGATTGCTAAGACAAAAAAGCCTCACGCTATTTCAAAATTTTGGTTTTACCTGCTGCAATCAAGATGGTTAAAATAATGTTTGTGGAGGCAGAGGCAAGTAGACTTGCAGCTGTGCCCCTCTCAAACAATATCACGAAGCGAAGAATTAAGGAAAATGCAGCTATCAGGAAACCATGTTGCTGGAGCACCTGTAATCCATTTGCTTTTCAAATTTAAGTGAGCACTGATTGAAACTCTCCAGTCCTCACACTCCACCTTCGTACCTAGGTTCTGAAGATTATTACCACAGCCTCGACAATTTCCACACTTTCTTCCCTCAGGAACCGAGGATGTATCCCATCCAGATCAGATGATTTTTCTACTTTGAAAATTACCAACCTTTAAATAACTCCTGTGGATTTTTATGCTGTTCAGTATTAAAAACTTTACTGCTGCGTTGCCTTCATTAGAGAGGAATACGTTGCTAATCGCTTACTTGCCTCAGCCATGCCTTTTACCTTCACAAGAATATCTCTTTTTGTCATCTTATCAGCTCCATCATTCTTTTGTTTATAAAACCTTTTGGTTTCCTTTTTATATTAACCTATACATCTAACTTCATGCTCTCTTTTTGCATCTCATTCCCTTTTCATATTTCCTCAAATTGGGTACTCTAAATTTTTAAAAAAAGGAACGTCAAGAGAGTCGTGAACACAGCCCAATCCATCACACGAACTTGCCTGCCATCCATTGACTCTATCTACACCTCCCGCTGCCTTGGGAAAGCGGGCAGTATAATCGAAGACCCCTCCCACCCTAAAGCAACACAGAAAAAGGAGGTTTTTGACAAATAAAAAATTCAAAATATAGAAGAGAACAAAGCTATATTCAGCTTTGTTCTCTTCTATATTTTGAATTTTTTATTTGTCAAAAACCTCCTTTTTCTGTGTTGCTTTAATCTCCACATCTTTTGTCATCCAGGTAGCTCTCCAGCTTTGGGTGCAATTTGTTTCCCACAAGTAGGAATGTGACTACTCTGATCCGAACTATTTTCTCTTTGAAGATCTCCCAATTCTCAGACTCCGTTTTGCCTAAAACCTTTCGATTCCATCCATCTGGGCTAATTGGATTAGATTGGATTGGATTGGATTTGTTTATTGTCATATGTATCGAGGTACAGCGAAAAGTATTTTTCTGAGAGCAGTTCAAAGAGATCATTCTGTACATGAAAAGAAAGGAAAATACATAATAGGGCAACACAAGGGACACAATGTAAATACCTAGATACCAGCATCGGGTGGAGCATACAGCAGTATAGTATTAATCAGCTCAGTCCATAAGAGGGTCGTTTAGGAGTCTGGTAACTGCGGAGAAGAAGCTGTTATTGAATCTGTTCATGCGTGTTCTCAGACTTTTGTATCTCCTGCTCGATGGAAGAAGTTGGAAGAGTGAGTAAGCCGGGTGGGAGGGATCTTCGATTATACTGCCCACTTTCCCAAGGCAGCGGGAGATAGAGTCAATGGATGGCAGGCAAGTTTGTGTGATGGATTGGGCTGTGTTCACGACTCTCTGACGTTCCTTTTTTTAAAAATTTAGAGTACCCAATTCCTTTTTTCCAATTAAGGGGCAATTTAGAGTGGCCAATCCACCTAGCCTGCACATCTTTCGGTTGTGGGGACGAAACCCACACAAACACGGGGAGAATGTGCCAACTTCACAGGGACAGTGACCCAGCTCCAGGAATCGAACCTGGGACCTAGGCGCGTGAGGTAGCAGGGCTAACCCACTGCACCACTGTTCTGCCCCTCTCTGACGTTTCTTGCGGTCTTGGGCCGAGCATTTGCCATGCCAGGCTGTGATGCAGTCAGAAAGGATGCTTTCTATGGTGCACCTTTGGTAAGAGTCAGTGTGGACATGCCGAATTGCCTTAGTTTCCTGAGGAAATATAGGCGCTGTTGTGCTTTCTTGGTGGTAGCATCAACGTGGGTGGACCAGGACAGATTTCTGGTGATGTGCACACCTAGGAATTTGAAGCTGTCAACCATCTCCACCTTGGCTCCGTTGATGCAGACTAGGGTGTGTACAATACTTTGCTTCTTGAACTTAATGACCAGCTCTTTAGTTTGGTAACTCTCCTCCAGTTAAGCAGTTTTACACTTAACATCTCTTGTAGTTTTCCATAGCTATTCTTCAAACCTCATGATATTGTGATCACTGTTCCCCCAATATTCTCTCATGAAACATGTTCCACTTGCTCCATTTCATTCCCCAGAACTAGACCCAGCATTGTGCCTTTCCTCATTGGGCTGGAAACACATTGAAGAGAGTTAGTTCCCTTGTACACAGTTCAAAATTCCTATCCCCTCTTTGCATTACACTGTTACTCGCCAAGTCTATTTTAGGATAAAGGAAGTCCTCCATATTCAGTACTCCACAGTTCTTGCAGCTTTCTGTAACTTGCCTAACAATTTACTCCTCTATCTCCTCCATAATATTTGGTGACCTTTAGTCTCCATTCAGTACACAGTAGTTCCTCTCTTGTTCTTATAGATGCTAATAGATAAGTAGATTCTAATCCTTGTTGTAATATGTAGAATGATATCACTAGAAGGGAAATGAGTCATGTAATCCAGTCTCAGTTTCACTTTGCCTGTGAGCAGAACGCAGCGCACACAGCTCTTCTGCTTTCCATCCATGTAGTCTGCTTAGTTTAAATAAATAAACCAGCAATGTGTTTATACAATTCCTTACGAATGCTTGGTGCCTTTATCTTATAAAGGTCCATTAATTTTGAACCCTAAACAAAATTATTCCTTTTAATTTCTATAATAGTTTCTTTGACCAACACTGCCACCTCCTTTTTTTCTTTCCTTACCTTTCTGGAATATCTTGTAACTAGGAATACTAAGTTCCCAATCCTACCTTTCTTTAAACCAGGTCTGTTATTCCCACAATCTCACAGCCCCATGAGGCATCTTGTGTCTACAGTTCAGCAATGCTGGCCTGAATTTTCACTCAGACGTAGAGGTTCTCCATCTGCACAAGATGCCAGCAGAGGCCTGAATTCAGAAGTCCCACCCCCAAGTCTTGGGAAACCTTTGAGAGAGGTAAGCCACACCTTGAGAGAGGTAAGGAACTGTTGGGGAGACGTAAAGCACTCTTTGGGATAGGACAGCAGCTGTTTGGGATTGTTAAAAGTCGACAAGAGTGTCTGTAAAAAGTACATACATTCATTGGAGCTTTCAAAGCTGTCAAAGAACAGTCAAAACTGTCAAATCTGCCAAGGAATTTAACTCTACTCGGCTTTAAATATAAACAAGGAGTGTAAAAATCATTGCTTGACATTTCATTTGGTTGACATAAGCCTGGGATGTGTGCTACAACCTAACATTATCACAGCACCTGTTAAGTGAGCACTTTGCTTTACAGTTCCAAGTAGTTACTGAATATAAATATCTGTTTTATAAGAGATTAATTGAGGAATTTCAAAGTATTCAAAGTTTTATCAATGAGTGTTATTTTTAATAGTCAGATCATCAATAGACACATAACTTTATGTTATGTCAGAATGGCTACTCAGGACTGCCCATGGTGGGTAGGAGGATGAGGGGGGACTGCTAAACTGTAGTGGGTTGGGCATGGGTTGGCACTAAGTTAGCATAGGGGCTATAAAGGGCCATGGGTATCAGTCGGGGACATGGACTGGCATTGGGGATATTAGGCGTCATATGGGTGGGTATGAGGGGCCATAGAAATGAGTAGAGGGGCAGAGGCTGACATTGGGAATATGAGGGGCCATAGGTATGTGGGGGGCATAAGGTGTCATTAGTTGGCCTGGATGGGACATGGAGAGTATGTGGGAGGATGGTAAGAAATGGAGGGCTGTTTTTTGTTCACTCGTTTTCTCATTTTTTTCAATAACTTCACAAAAGAGCCGGTGGTCACAGAGGTAGGTCTTCTCTCAACACCCCTCTGGAGCCGGCAGCTGCGGCACTCTTCTAATTCAGCCAATCGACCCGCCGACTGGCACAAAAAACCCAAACCCCAAAAACCCATAATCCCAGCTACACATTGAACAGTTTCATCCTTTTCTTCCTGTACTCACTAGTACATGGCATTGAAAGTAATCCAGCGATGAAATAGAAATCAGACATACAAGAACAGCTTAATGTTCAAGAAAAATGATGGCATACTTCCATCTATGAGTTCTGTGCTTTAGGCCTGAACTCTCCGACTATTTGCTGCCGGCGGGATTCTCTGGTCCTGCCAGCAATGCCGTTCGCAGGTTTCCTGGTGACATGTGGTGGCTACAATGGGAAATCCCATTGACAGCGAATGGCATGCTGCCTCCTGCCAGGAAACACACAGCTGGGAGACCAAAGCATCCCACTCCATGGTCTAAGTTTTGATTAAATTAAAAGTTTAAGCCCGGCTGCACCATGAGGGTCTCCCAGTAGAATCGCAAGGATTTTGAAACGATAAGCCCTGAATATTCGGGCCCCTTTGTCAGAAAATGGGACTGACATTTATCATATTTTCATGACATTGAATGTGGTGGAGTATTTCTGCAGGGTCTGATTTGGTACCTGTGGAATGTTCATAAATACTTTAGTATTGAAGTGGCAGGAAGAGGCGGAGATTCACAGTCAAAAGATGAGAACAACTACATTATGTCAGCAGTGAACTAAACCTTGACTTTGCACATGCAGGCAGCAGTCAGACTTTGTTTTGTGTCTTGCCTTCTATTTAATGATGATAGTTAGCAACTTGAGATCTGGAATCAGATGCTAAAATCTAATTTTCTGAGAATATAGATATTAAATTGCTACAACTTCTGTAACTAAACAAATGGGGGAAGATTTATTTGGAAGGACATCAGAGTAAAGAGCACTACAGAAAAATAAACTGCTTGCAAAAGCAAAACTGTCACAGACTGATAGCATGATATTTTAGCAGTTTCACGTGGTTACTTTGAACACTTCAGATGGATTTTCCTCTGTGCTGTGAAATTTTACTACTTTATGTAATTTGTTTATATTGCAAATTTCAAAAGTCACAAAAGAGGCAGGGGCACATATGGAACACTGAAATAAGAAGTTGGTATTAAAACGTAGAAATCCATGAAGTGAGCTCCAGGTCGAACAGAATGATTTAAATATTAAAGGTTCAGAGAAAAAGAAACTGGAAGATCATGAGAAGGAAGATTGAACCATCCAACTGTCTTTGCATGTCGGAAGAAGACTGCACATATGGTTCAATTCTTTTGCTGACAAAAAAATGTTCCCAAAATGGAATGTTTACAATGGACAAGTGGAGCGCACTGGGTGAAAACATGCATCTGCTTTCGTAAGAACAGCAAATTCACAGCGCAGAAGGTCGTCACTCAACCAATTGTGCCTATTCCATCCAAAAATGAGCTATCTCACCTTATCCAACCTTCCAGCTCTAACCTGTAACCTTGTTAGTTGCAGCATATCAAATGTATTTCAGAATTGTTGTCCTTCCCTCAAAAGGAGGACAATGTCTGCCAAACGTCATGATATACGAGTGTCCGCAACATGGTGGCGCGTGATCAGTTACGATACTGGAGGAATTGGCTTCGTCGAGAGTGCTGGTTCGCCTGTCTTCCCACTTGATTTTCTGTATCATGCAGAGACATAGGTGGCGGAAATCAGAAGTATCCACAGGGAAGGCTGAAAGCTGAGGTGCGCTAGTTACAAAGCCTTTCTTAGTTCCAGTTATTAGCCCTTACCCTCACACCCTATCAGCTCCCACCCACTTCCCAAGCCACCTTCATGCTTCCATGCCTAACTCATGCACCAACATCCCCCCCCCCCCATGGCCTCTTATAGTCCCGAAGTCTGGCTGAAAGCCCAGATTGTCATAAAAGGAATATGTGAGTGAGTTTGTTTACACAGGTGCAAATAACTTGATTGACATTGATAAATGGTTATAATAAGTTATTTATCTGTGATCGTATTTGTTGATGTCTCAAAGTTTATTTGTGTAAAATTAAAGGGTGTCAAGCGCTTCTGTTATTGACAACATTAAGGATATCTCATTTGGGCAGCAGAGGAACTTGGAGTGGGAGGGGAAAGATCCAGTTGTCGTAGGTACCAACAATATAGGTAGAACGAGGAAAGAGGTTCTGCAAACGGAATACGATTAGCTCAGTGATAAATTAAAAAACAGAATCACAAAGGGAAATATGTGAAGATTGCCTCCTGAGCCATGAGCTAATTGGCATAGGGTCAAAAACATTAAACAGATAAAAGAATGGCTCAAAGATTAGACTTGGAGAAATGGGTTCAAGTTCAGGGTGCATTGGCAGCAGTGCTGGAGGAAGAGAGCTTTCCGTTGGGATGGGACCACGTGCATCATACTGGGAGGAATGTCCTGATAAATCGAATAACTAGGGCTGTAGATAAGGCTTTAAACAAAATAGTGGGGTGGGTGTGGATGGAATTAAAGAGCGTGTGAATGTCATATTACACCAGGGGATTGTACAAGATAAGGAAAATTAATAAGATAAACCTATTGCGCACGGTGGAATAAAATTAATGAGTGAACAATGTAAACAAAGACACACGAGTATGATTTGGTGGTGATTACTGAGACATGGTTACAAGGAGACCAAGTCTGGGAGTTGGATATCTAATGGCAGTCCGTGTTTGGAAAGGATCGACAGAAAGGAAAATGAGGTAGTGTAGCTATGTTAGTACAGGAAGAGATCAGTGCTGTAACCAGAATTTTTTTTTCCAATTAAGGGGCAAATAAGCGTGCCCAATCCACCTAACCTGCATATCTTTTGGGTTGTGGGGGAGAAACCCATGCAAACACGGGGAGAATGTGCAAACTCCACACATACAGTGACCCAGAGCCGGGATCGAACCTGGGACCTCGGCGCCGTGAGGCCGCAGTGCTAACCCACTGCGCCACTGTGCTGTCCTGTAACCACAAATTATATTGACACTGGAGACCAAGACGTAGAATCAGTAGAAATAAGAAATAGCAAGGAAAAGAAGTCCTTGGAGGGAGTGATCTACAAGTTCCCTAATAGTAGTTCTGCAGTCGGACACAGGATAAACCAGGAAATACTGGGGGCTTGTAAGAAAGATGTGACAATAAACATGTGTGATTTTAATACGCATATCAACTGGAGTAATCAAATTGGCATTGTTTGCCTCGAGGGAGAGTTCATAGAGTGCATTAAAGATTGTTTCTTGAAACAATACATTGTCAAACCAACCAGGGAGAAGACTGTTGTATTGTGTAATGAGATGGATTAATTAATGATCTTGTCTAAAGCATCCTCTGGGAAGAGTGATCATTATGTGCTTGAATTTCAAATTCAGATTAAGGGCACTAGTCTTGAATCCCACACTAGTATCCTGTTAAGAACGTAAGAACTAGGAACAGGAGTAGGCCATCTGGCCCTTCGAGCCTGCTCCGCCATTCAATGAGATCATGGCTGATCTTTTGTGGACTCAGCTCCACTTTCCCGCCCGAACACCATAACATTTTATTCCTTTATTCTTCAAAAATCTATCTATCTTTATCTTGAAAACATTTAATGAAGGAGCTTCCACTGTTTCACTGGGCAGGAAATTCCATAGATTCACAACCCTTTGGGTGAAGAAGTTCCCCCTAAACTCAGTCCTAAATCTACTTCCCCTTATTTTGAGGATATGCACCCTAGTTCTACTTTCATCCGCCACTGGAAACAACCTGCCCGCATCTATCCTATCTATTCCATTCATAATTTTATATGTTTCTATAAGATCCCCCACGCATCCTTCTAAATTCCGAGTACAGTTCCAGTCTACTCAACTTCTCCTCATAATCCAACCCCTTCAGCTCTGGGATTAACCTAGTGAATCTCCTCTGCACACCCTCCTGCGCCAGTACATCCTTTCTCAGGTAAGGAGACCAAAACCGAACACAGTACTCCAGGTGTGGCCTCACTAACACCTTATACAGTTGCAGCATAACCTGCCTAGTCTTAAACTCCATCCCTCTAGCAATGAAGGACAAAACTCCATTCGCCTTCTTAACCACCTGTTGTACCTGTAAACCAACTGTTGTAAAACGAATGTAATTATATAGGCATGCGGATAGATTTGGCCCCTGTGGACTGGGCAGAGAGACAAAAAGGTAGGACGATTGATGAGCAGTGGCAGTTGTTTAAGGAGATATTCATTGCCTCCCAACTAAAATAGATTCCAGAGAGGAAGAACAACTGTAAGAGGGGAAAAATGCATGCGTGGTTAACCAAAGAGGTTAAAAAAAAACATAAAGGCAAATACTAAGGCATACCATTTGGCAAAGGTAAGTGGCAGGCTGTAGAATGTGGAAACTTTTAAAGATCAACAAAGGGTAAGAAGAAGACACCAAATTCCGAAATGAATCTATCACAAAATATAAAAACGTATAGCGAAAGATTCTATAGGTATATAAAAAGGAGGAGCTAAAGTCAATGTTGGTCCCTTACAGGGCAAGACTGGGGAGTTAATATTCGAGGCACTAAATTAATATTTTACCTCAGCTTTCACAGTGGAGGACACTGGAGCCATCCCAATAGTAACAGGCAATGCAGAGGTTGTTGAAAAGGAGGAACTTAAAACAATTGCCATCATTACAGAGAAAACTGTTGGGATTAAAGGCAGACAATTCTCTAGGGCCTGATGGTCTACATCCTGGGCTCTTAAAGGAAGTGGCTGCAGAGATTGTGGAGGCATTGGCTATAATGTTCCAAAATTCCCTCGATTCTGGAAAGGTTCTAGTGGATTGGAAAAAGGTTAATGTAACGCTCCTGTTCAAAAGAGGAAAAGGCAGAATGGAGGAAACTATAGGCCAGTTAATTTAATGTCCCTCATTGGGGAATTGTTGGAATCCATTATTAAGGAAGGAGTAAAGGGACATTTGGAAAGTCGAAACTCAATCCATCAAAATCAGCATAGTTTTTGAAGAATAAATCATGACGACTAATTTTCTACAGTCTTTCAAAGATGTAACAAGCAAAGTGGATAACAGGAGTCCTGTAGATGTAGTGGCATTTGATAAGGTGCCTCACAAAAGACTATACATGGTAGGATCCCATGGGGGCAGAGTAATATATATTACCTTGGATAAAGGATTGGCGAACCAACAGAAAGCAGAACGTGGGGATGAACGTGCCTATTTCTGGTTGGCAAGCAGTAACTCATGGTTTGCCACAGGCTTCAGTCTGCGGGTCCCAACCATTTATCGGGTGAGAGTTATTGGCTGTCAGCAGGATTTCTGCTATTGCCATTGTCAACAGAGTTTCCTGTTGCAAGCATCCCATCGGCGCCAAGAAACCCGTCGACAGGACCGGAAGATCCTGCTGGCGTGAACGGCCAGAAAAGTCCGACCATAATTTATTTTAAAGACCTGGATGTAAGGATACAATGTACTAAAGCCAAATTTGCAGATGACATTAAAATAGGTGGGAAAGCAAGTTGCAGGGAGGAAATAAGAAATTTCCGAATGGGTATGGAGAGGTTAGGTGAGTGGGCCATAACTTGGCAGATTTAACGAGGATAAGTGTGAGGAAAACCATTTTGGTCGGAGGAATAAAAAGGCAACTTATTATCTAAATGGAGAAAAACTTCAAAATGATTTTGGTGCAGAGGAATCAGGGTGTCCTTATGCATGAATCCCAGAAAGTTAGTATGCAGGTGCGGCAGGTAATAAAGAAGGCAAATGGAATTTTAGCATCTGTTATGAATGGAATAGAGTATAAAAGTGCGGTAATGCTGTTGCAACTGTATCGAGCATTGGTGAGACCACATCTGGGGTACTGCTCACAGTTTGGGTCCCCTTACTTGAGTAGTGTAGTGGTATTGTCACTGGACTAGTAAACCAGAGACCCAGAGTCATGCTCTGGGGACCCAGATTCGAATTCCGCTAGTGCAGATGGTGAAATTTAAATTCAATAATAATCTGGAATTAAAAGTTGATCGTTGTAAAAACCCATCTGGTTCACTGATGTCCTTCAGGAAAGAAATCTGCTATCCTTACCTGGTCTGGCCTACATGTGACTCCAGACCCACAGCAATGTGGTTGAATCTTAACTGCCTCCTCAAGGGCAATTTGGGGTAGGCAACAAATGCTGGCACAGCCTGCGATGCCCACGTCCCATGAATGAATAAAAAAGGGAGGATATAAATGCATTAGAGATGGTTCAGAGAAGGTTCAGTACATTAATTCCAGGGATGAAGAATTTGTTTTACGAAGAGAGGTTGAGCAGCTTCAGCCGATACTCGCTGGAGTTTAGAAGAATGGGAGATTTAATTAAGGTATATAAGACGCTGAAAAGGCATTGACAGGGTAGACATAGAGCATATGTCCCCTTGTTGGACATTCTAGAACCCCAGGCCATAGTTTTAGGCTAAGATGTCACAGATTTAAAACAGAAATGAGGAGTAATTACTTCACTCAACGGGTTGTGAATCTGTAAAATTCTCTATTCCAGAGTGCAATAGGCACCAGAACCATAAACAAACTTAAGGAGGAGATAGATGGGCAGCACGGTGGCGCAGTGGGTAGCCCTGCTGCCTCACGGCGCCGAGATCCCAGGTCCGATCCCATTCTCGCCGCGTTTGAGTGAGTTTTGCCCCCACAACACAAAAGATGTGTAGGGTAGGTGGAATGGCTAAATTGCCCCGTAATTGGAAAATCTGAATTGGGCACTCTAAATTTTAAAAAAAGGAGATAGATAGGTTTCTAATTAGTAGCATTATGGAGAGCAGGCAGGAAAGTAGAGATGAGGCCATGATGAAATCAGCTAAGATCATATTGAATGGCAGAGCAGGCTTGAGGGGCTGAATTGCTTCCTACTGCTCCTAATTCTTTTTTTTTTAATAAACAATTTTATTGAGGTAGTTTTTGGCTTTATAAACAGTTACAGACATCATCAGAAAGGAAGCAAAAAAGGCAAAAATGTGCAAACATCCACGTACTTTCAATACTTCCACCGTAACATATTGCACAAGCCCGCTCCCCTCCCACCGGTACTACCCGCCATATTTTCCCTCCTACTCTACTGTACCCGCCCCCCCCCCCCCTCCCCCCACCCCCCTGCTGACGCTCACTCTCCCGCAAAGAAGTCAATAAATGGTTGCCACCTCCGGGTGAACCCCTGCACAGATCCCCTCAAGGCGAACTTAATTTTTTCCATCCCCAGGAAACTCGACATGTCCGCAAGCCACCACTCAGTCTTCGGGGGCTTTGAGACCCTCCACGCCAATAATATTCGTCGCCGGGCTATCAGGGAAGCAAAGGCCAAAACATCGGCCTCTTTCTCCCCCTGGACGCCCGGGTCTTCCGAAACCCCAGAAATTGCCACCCCTGGACTCATCACCACCCTTGTTTTTAGCACCTGGGACATGACCCCCGCAAATCCCTCCCAGTACCCCCTCAGCTCAGGGCATGCCCAAAACATGTGAACATGGTTCGCTGGTCCTCCCGCGCACCTAGCGCATTTGTCCTCTATCCCGAAAAATTTGCTCATCCGAGCCACCGTCATATGGGCCCGGTGAACGACCTTAAATTGGATCAGCCCGAGCCTAGCACATGTCGCGGTCGAGTTTACCCTACTCAGGGCCTCTGCCCACAGCCCATCCTCCATTTCCCCGCCTATCTCCTCCTCCCATTTAAGTTTCAGTTCCTCTGTCTGGGACCCTTCCTCCCTCATGAGCACCTTATAAATACCCGAGACTCTACCCTCCCCTTCGTCCCTCCCAGAGACTATTCTGTCTAGGATCCCCATTGGCGGGAGGCGCGGGAAAGATGGGACCTGTCTACGAACAAAGTCCCGCAACTGTAGGTATCTAAAATCATTTCCCCTTACCAACCCAAATTTCTCCTCCAAGCTCCTCAAACTCGCGAAGCTCCCTTCCAGGAACATATCACCCACCCTTCCCGCCCCTGCTCGCCGCCATACTCAGAACCCCCCATCCATACTGCCGGGGGCAAACCGATGGTTGTCGCAGATTGGCGCCCAGACAGACGCCCCCATCTCCCCCACATGCCTCCTCCACTGGCCCCATATCCGCAGGGTCGCCACCACTACCGGGCTGGTGGTGTACTTGGCCGGCGGCAGCGGTAGAGGAGCCGTGACCAGGGCTTGAAAAACTGGAGCCCCTGCACGAAGCCGCCTCCACCCGCTCCCAAATAGACCCCGTACCCACCATCCACTTCCTTATCATAGCGATGTTGGCCGCCCAGTAATAATTGACCAGACTCGGCAAAGCCAGCCCTCCCTCGCTGCGGTTCCTCTCCAACATCGCCTTCTTCACCCGCGGAGACTTTCCCGCCCAGACAAAGCTCATGATCAGCCCGTTAACTCTTTTGAAGAAGGACTGTGGGATAAAGATCGGGAGGCACTGAAAAATAAACAAAAATCGAGGGAGGATTGTCATCTTTACAGTCTGCACCCTCCCTGCCAGCGACAGCGGGAGTGCATCCCATCTCCGAAACTCTCCCTTCATTTGCTCCACCACCCTGGCCAAATTTAACTTATGCAGCCTGCCCCAGTCTCGTGCCACCTGGATGCCCAAATACCGGAAATTTTCCTCAACCAGCCTAAACGGTAGCCCTCTCAATCTGTTCTCCTGGCCCCTTGCCTGGACCACAAACATTTCACTCTTGACCGTATTTAATTTTTATCCTGAGAACTGGCCGAACTCCCTCAGCATTCCCAGTATAGTTCCCATCCCGGCCACTGGGTCCGACACGTACAGGAGCAGGTCGTCTGCATAAAGAGAAACCCTGTGTTCAACCCCGCCCCTTCCAACCCTCTGCGGCTCTCAGCGCAATCGCCAGCGGCTCTATGGCCAGCGCAAACAGCAGCAGGGAGAGCGGGCAGCCCTGCCTGGTCCCTCGGTACAACCTAAAGTACTCCGACACTTCTCTGTTGGTCCTGACGCTGGCCCTCGGGGCCTGATATAATAATTTGATCCAATCCACCAATCCCTCCCCGAACCAAACCGTCCGAGCACCTCCCATAGATAGTCCCACTCCACCCGGTCAAAGGCCTTCTCGGCGTCCATTGCCACCACTACCTCCACCTCTCTACCCGCCGGGGGCATCATTATCACATTGAGCAATCTCCTCAGATTGGCCGCCAGCTGCCTACCTTTCACGAACCCCGTTTGATCCTCCCCAATCACCTCCGGTACACAGTCCTCCATTCTACCCGCCAGTACCTTTGCCAGGAGCTTGGCGTCTACATTAATCAGGGAGATTGGCCTGTAGGACCCGCACACCTCCGGGTCTTTACCCCGCTTCAATATCAGAGATATGGTGGCTTGTGACATTGTCGGCGGCAGGGTCCCTATGTCCCTTGCCTCATTGAAAACCCTCGCCAAGACCGGGCCCACCAGCTCAGAGAACTTCCTATAAAACTCTACTGGGTATCCATTCGGCCCCGGGGACTTCCCCGACTGCATGGCCTTTAGGCCCCCCAATACCTCCTCTACTCTAATCGGGGCGCCCAGCTCTTCCACTCCCCCCCCCCCCCCCCCCCCCCCAACTGTTGGGAATGTTAACCCGTCCAGAAACCTTTTCATCCCCTCCGGTTCTTCCGGCGGCTCCGAAGTATACAGCTTACGATAGAAGTCCCGGAATACCCTATTCAATTCTGCCGGATCCTCCACTTTGCGCCCCCCCTCGTCCCTCACTCTACCTATTTCCCTGGCCGCCTCCCTCCTCCTGAGTTGCTGCGCTAACAGTCTGCTAGCCTTTTCCCCATACTCGTACACCACTCCCCTCGCCTTCCTCAGCTGTTCCACGGCCCTGTCTCTCCCTGAGTAAAACCTCCCCCGGGGACTCCGCGTGCTCTTCATCTATCCGACCCATTTCCCTGACCAATCTATCCATCTCTGCCCGGTCTGCCTTGGCTCTGTGGGCCCCAATTGAAATCAGCTCCCCCCCCCCGCACTACTGCCTTTAGCGCCTCCCACACGGTCGCCGCTAAGACCTCCCCAATGTCATTCACCTGCAGGTAATTTTTTATACATTTCCGAAGCCTCTCGCAGATCCCCTCCTCCGACAGCAGTCCCACATCTAGCCTCCATTGCGGGCGTTGATAACTCGCTCCCCGAACTGCAGGTCCACACAATGCGGGGCATGGTCTGAAATGGTAATTGCTGAGTATTCCGTGTTCTTTACCTCCCCCATACAGTCCCTGCTTAGTACAAAGAAATCTATCCTGGAATATACTTTATGGATGTGCGAGAAAAACGAGTAGCCCCTTCCTGTTGGCTGTCCCTCTCTCCAGGGGTCCACTGCCCCCATTTGCTCCATAAACCCTTTCAGCTCCCTTGCCACTGCTGAGAGTCTACCCGTTCTGGGACACGACCGATCCAAAGTCGGGTCAAGGACCATGTTAAAGTCCCCTCCCATTATTAGCCTGCGAGAATCCAAGTCCGGGATCTTCCCCAGCACTCTTTTAATGAAGTCCACGTCATCCCAGTTCGGGGCATATATATTCACCAGCACCACTCTTCTCCCCTCCAGTCTGCCCCGTACCATCAGGTATCTGCCCCCCCTGTCTGCGGATATGCCCTCTGCCTCAAATTGCACGCACTTGTTGATCATGATTGCCACCCCTCTGGACTTCGAGTCCAAGTCCGAGTGGAAGACCTGGCTAATCCAGCCCTTCCTTAGCCTGGTCTGGTCTGACACTTTCAGATGTGTCTCCTGCAACATAATTACGTCCGCCCTCAGGGCCCGCAAGGGCGCGAACACCCGCGCCCTCTTAACCGGCCCATTCAGTCCCTTGACGTTCCAGGTGATCAGCCTGGTCGGGGGGCACATCCCACCCCCCCCCACCCCGCCGGTCAGCCATAGCCTTTCTCGGGCCGGCCCCTGACCCGTGCGTCGCGCCATTCCTGGCCCGCCCTTTGGCTGCCTCCACCCTCGACCTCCTTTCCAGTGCCTATTTCAAGTCCCTCTCCCGTCAGCAGAACAACCCCCCTCCTCCCCTAACCCCATCCCCCGATACCCCCACCCCTGCCATCTACTGGCTGTAACTTCCCCCCCCCCATCTGACTTCCTTGACTAGCCAATCTGCTAGCCCGGTGACTCAACACTCCGGCGCCTTCCTGTCCCATTCCCCTTGTTTCCCCGTCCTCCTCCCCACCCACTGGGGCAAGCCGGCTCCAGTGTCTTCCGCGAGCTGCACAAAAAGCCCAAACAGGAAAAAAAAAGAAAAAACCACAGAAAAAAGAGAAAAAGCACATAAATGTCCATAAACAAAGGAAAGAGTCTCAAATGTTCCGCTTGGCCCCTTTGGCCCAGCAAACCGTTGTGCAGCAGTCCAGGCACATTCGGCGTTCCTTCCGACAAAAATCCTCGGGCCCTAACTCGCGTCCTTGGGGCCTCCTTTCGGGACCAGCCCCAGGTCCCTCACAAAATCCATCGCTTCTTCGGGCTCGGAGAAGTAGTGGTGTTGACCCTGGTGCGTGACCCATAGCCGAGCTGGGAACAGCAGACCAAACTTCACGTGCTTCTTGAACAGCACCTCCTTGACATTCTTAAAGGCTGCTCGCCGCCGAGCCACCTCCTGGCTTAGGTCCTGATAAATGCGGAGAACACTGTTGTTCCACGTGCTGCTCCTGGCGCTCTTTGCCCACTGCAGCACCCGCTCCTTGTCCACGAACCTGTGGAACCTAATCACCATCGGGCGGGGGGGTCCGCCCGGCCGCCCCTGCCTTGCCTGCACTCTGTGTGCCCCCTCCAGCTCCAGCAGTCGCGGAAAGGCTTCGGCCCCCATCAGCTGCTTCAGCAGGTTTGCTACAAACGCTGCAGCATCAGCTCCCTCCGCCCCCTCCGGGAGGCCGACCATCCTCAGATTGTTCCTGCGGACTCTATTCTCCAGCTCCTCCACTCTGTCCAGCAGTCTTCTCTGCCGCTCTTTCAGGCCGTTCACTTCTAGCGCTGCAACCGTTTGCGCATCCGCCTGCTCCTCCACCGCCTCTCCCAGCTCCTTAACTTTAACATCCTGGGCGTCCAGCCTCTGGTTCAGCTGATCCACCGCTTTCTGGATTGGGTCCAAGCTGTCCCGCTTCAGCGCTTCAAAACTGGACTTCATTACCTGGAGCATGTTATCCAGCGCCTGCTGGATTGCTGAGTCCGGGGTCCGTGTGTCCGCCATCTTAGGTCCCAGGTAATTTTCTTCAGGTCCTTGTCTCTGTCCCTTTTTCTCCTTCTTCTTCTGCCTTCTGGAATCCCGCTGTTCCATGTGCCGCAGCCCGCTCCTCAGCGCCTTCGCTGCCGCTTTCCTTCGCCCAGCTCCTTAAATTTTACCTCCTGGGCATCTGAAGTGGGTCCAAGCTGTCCCTCCTCAGCAACTCCAAACTTTTTTTTCCCTTTGTCCTGGAGGAAGGAAGGTCCGTGGGTCCGCCATCTTACCCTTCAGGTCAGCTTCCTCCTTGCCTCCGTCTCTCTCTCTTTCTTCCTCACCTGCTGGCCTCCCACACTTCCATCTGCTGCAGCCCGCACTCAACTTCTTTCACAGCAGCCTTTCTGCCGCCCCCGTGGTCCCGCTATCGCGGGGAATCAGCTGTTCAGCCCGGCCGGAGTGAGAGCCCACCGAATGTGCGGCTCACTCGGACATCACCGCCACCGGAAGTCCCCTGCTCCTAATTCTTATGTTCTTAATAATCTGTTTCATTGAGACTTTATTGGGTTGTAGACTACCAGTTTTTTTTTAAAAACCTAATTTAAAGTAGTTTCATACATGTCATTGTAATATTGTTCTATATGGTTCATTAATCCGGTACATAGTGTAACAGGATGAATAGGCATTGAAGGACCATGAGTTCGCATAGAGGTTATGCGGAGCCATTAGTGGTTGGTGAGGTCATGGGTTGGCCCAGAGGAGCCTTTTGGATTTACCTTTCAAAAGGTTTCCAAATTCGCACAATGGTTCACAATTCCTCTGAGGTCCGTAAACAATGTGTCATGGAGAAGCTGGACTGATGCCATGAAAATTATGGGAGGGGTTAAAAAATGGTGGAGCCAGCCAGGTCGGAAGTGCAGAGTGGAGGTTCTATACCCACATATCAACCCTGTACCAGCAAAGACTGGCAAGCACAGGTAAAGAAGGTAGGAATCCTGGAATTGGCTCCCACTCACTATTTTTAAATGGCCTGGGAGCCCTTCATTTTCTCCGCAAAAACCTGGGCCTCTGTCTTTGGAGTGGGATTTGAACCCACAAACTTCAGACTCATCAATAATTGACAAGATGGTTTTAAAAAGTGTAGAAATAATACAATTCCCTACTGTACTTTATCAACATTTCTTACACAAGTCAATAAGAGAGAGAAGGAGAGAGAGAGGGGCTGAAAAACTGTACCGGGCCAATCACGAGTCATGTGACTCATTACACTGGCTGAAATCTGGATCACGCCCTTGCTCAGTGTGGTCCAGATAACGATATTTAAATGAGCCATTAGACTCGTTTAAATATGCCACTGCCGCATTCACCCAGCGCCTGGGAGTCACTAGCCGTACTGGTGAAGCCACACCCGAGTGCCAATCAGTAATGGCCTTCACATGCGAAGACCAGTTGTAATGGCCACTCGAGGTCACGGAGGGCATTGGAGCCCCCCAGGTGGTTGGGTACAGGGCAAGGCAGTACCCTGCACTCCCCCTGGCACCCAGACACCCTGACAGTGCCAATAACTGTCAGGGTGCCTGGGACACTGCCTGGGTGCCAGGCTGTCATTGCCAATGTACCCAGCTGGCAGGTTGGTAATGGCAAATGTCGGGGCCTGTAGAGGGCCATGCCCATGAAAAGGGGGGTGTGGGAGGGTATGAAGGGGCCTCATAAAGGTTGGTGGGTGAAAGGGGCCTCCCAAAAGGTGTGTGTGTGTGTGTAGGGGGGGAGGGGGGGGGGGCAGCATTGCCCATGGGTGGGGTATGTGAGGGACCCTCAAGCTCACGTTCATGACCACCCAATCTCTGAGGAGCCGATCTCGTCACCGAGTTCCGCTCCCCACTGCTGAAAAAACATCTACATGTGGGGTGCACCGGGGAGAAATTTCTCAAGGTCCCAAAAAATGACTAAGTGTGGATGAACAACAGTTTGGATCTTACCCAAAAAGCTGAAAGGAAACACCCTGCCAAACATGCCCAATATGTCACTTGTAGTTTCAAAACCCTCACTAACACTTATCCTATTGCCTCTGGCTACAAAAGTAAAAGTTAGAATTCAGCTAATATGAAGGCCTGGCCTGAATCACCCAAGGATTAGGTAATAAATTAAACATCACAAATGCGTTTGTTGGCAATTTAACAGCTCTGAATGCATGACTGAATGTGGTGCCGCTTTTAATACAAGCCCATAGTGAGACGCATTTGATTTGGGTCATCATGACCCAAACTGAACGCAGAAATTTGCTGTTTAGATGAAGCTTTCAAGTCTCTCTTACTTTTTCCTTCAGGTGAAGGCCAATCACAACAGTCAGAACCAGGGGCGAAATTCTCCGCAGACCGTCGTAACGCCGATTTCCGGCGAGCATAATTGGTGTGGATGACTCCGGCGTGGGGGCCTTCTTTTAGGCGGCTATTCTCCGTTCCCGGAGGGGCCAGCAGCGGACTGACGCGATACGCGTCAGTTTCACCCGCTGCGGAAGTGGTGAGACCCGGCGTTTGGGGGGGGGGGGGGGGGGGGGAGGAGGAGAGAGACTGACCCGGCATTTGGGGGGGGGGGGGGGGGGAGGAGAGAGACAGACCAGCATTTGGGGGGGGGGGGGGGGGAGGAGGAGGAGAGAGACAGACCGGCATTTGGGGGGAGGAGCAGAGAGACAGACCCGGCGTTGGGGGTGGGGGGGGTGGGGAGGAGGAGAGAGACAGACCCGGCGTTGGGGGGGGGGGGGGGGGAGAGAGACCCGGCGTTGGGGGGGGGGGGGGGGGGGGGGGGGAGGAGGAGGAGAGAGACAGACCAGCATTTTGGGGGGGGGGGGGGGGGGAGAGAGAGAGACTGACCCGGTGTTGGGGGTTTGCGGCGTTGAGTTGAGAGGAGAGGGGGGGGGGGGTTTGCGGCGTTGAGTTGAGAGGGGGGGGGGGGGGGGTTTGCGGCGTTGAGTTGAGAGGGGGGGGTTCGGCGTTGAGTTGAGAGGGGGGGTTGCGGCGTTGAGTTGAGAGGGGGGGTTGCGGCGTTGAGTTGAGAGGGGGGGTTGCGGTGTTGAGTTGAGAGGGGGGGGGCGGCGTTGGAGGGGGGCGGCGTTGGAGGGGGGTAGGGGTGGTGAAGGGGGTAGGGGTGGTGATGGGGGGGGTTGAGGTAGGGGGCAGCGGCGTGCAGAGGAGGGGGGCGACGGGTGCCCGGATGCCCGGGGGGGGGGGGAGGAGGAGAGAGACAGACCAGCATTTGGGGGGGGGGGGGGA